>NC_056728.1:1051909033-1052049280 GCF_019279795.1 Protopterus annectens
ACGGTCCTGCAAGGTTCATAAGGTGGTACTGGGCTATCTGCCCGAAGGCATATATTAGCCCAGCCACGTTGTGCAGTATTCACCGCCCCTTTAGTAGTTCCCTAGACCCTTGTACTAGCAGCTAGTACCCTTGGCCCCTATCTAGTAGTGCTGTTGGTGTGATCCCCGGTGTGAACTTTACCCATCCACTCAAGGTTCCTTTTGAAGAGGAATAGTGAGGGGCTCTGTCTTATGTAGATCGGGTCCCTGTTCCATAGTAAGGGCCCTCCAGCATGTTCTATTCATTGTTGTGTTCAGGTTTATATCCCTAGAGCGTGTAGCTCGAGTAGAATTGGTTTTGTTAAGATGGAACATGTTCAACAATTCTGGGTTGGACATGGCTCTGTACGTTAGACAGAGATAGCCTCTGAGAAAGCGGTATGCAACCGAGAACAGTCTTAGCTTTTTCAATTGTGCTGCATAAGGCAACTGTTTGAGGCCAGTAATCCTCTTGGTTAGGTACCTTTGTGGTCTCTCCAGCTGCTGGAGATGTCTAGCCAGGTACATTCCAATTGGTGCATTGTACTCCAAGGGTCTGATGAGGAAAGATTAGAGTGGAACCATTACATCCTTAGATCTTGATGCAAACCCTTTCATGATCAGATGGGTCACATAGGATTTTCTAACCACTTTGGCAACATGGTTATCAAAGGAAAGCTGACTATACTTGGGTCCCTAAATCCCTTATTTCTTCTTCAGATTTCAGGGGATTACCTCCTATGTTGTAGTTTGCAGTTACTCTGTTTTTTCCAAAGGGGATTACTATGCATTTTTTTGCATTTAGCTTGAGACCACGGCTTTGACACCATGCATCAGTCTCATTTAGGCCCTTCTGGAGGATCTCCATATCGGCCGGAGACTGTATTATAACACCCAGTTTGCAGTTGTCCGCAAACTTAGTCAGCCACAGCCCTTCCATGCTTGCCTGTACTTCTGAGAAGTATATACCAAACAGGAGGGGCCCCAGGACAGAGCCCTGAGGCACACCACTCATTACTGGTCTGGATTCTGACAGATCCCGCTACTCTTACTTTATGGGATCTGTCTGAGCGCCAGTTTGCGATCCATCTTGTGACGTAAGGGTTTATATGCCCAGGCTGGTGAGCTTATCAATAATACCTGAATGGGGAATGGTGTCAAATGCTTTAGCAAGGTCAAGGTTTTAAAATATTTCCTGTGATTCTGAACTCTGTAGTCACTTACCGAGTTACTGAATATTGTCTTGTTCTTTTATTAGATATATATTGAACCTTGTGTTTTGTTTTGTTTTTTTGTTTAGAGATATTTAAGCTCTTACAGTACTTGGCATTTGGTGACACTGTATAGGCCACTCCTAAATAGCCTTGGACTTGGTCACACTTGCCATATGGACAACAGTAACTTTAGGCACCCGTTGGGAAGGGTCTTACAGTAGCTGATAAATAGAAGTTATGTCCTTACCATAACGTTCCATGTGGAGTGTTCATCTCGCCTTTGTTCTTACACATGGTTCGGAGCCGATCCTCGGCTCCGTGTCAGCCGCTTGCAAGCTCTGCATCGAGAAGAAGCTCGAGACAATCTAATACCCACAATCCCCCTCTGCCTTTACCTCAGATCTAGTTTGCAAGCAAACCAGTAGCCAGAGAGCACACTCATGCTTACATCACATATGCACAGAACTAAGAGTCTATATATATATATATATATATATATATATATATATATATATATATATATATATATATATATATAGACACATACACATATATATACATGTCAACTATATACACAACAACTGCAAAGCAGAAGCAGAATGCCCCAGGCCAGGCACCAAAACTGAACGTTCTTCCTAAGGGCGGAGGGTGGAATGTAAGAACAAAGGCGAGATGAACACTCCACATGGAACGTTATGGTAAGGACATAACTTCTATATGTGATAGTGTTCAATCTCGCCGTTTGTTCTTACACATGGGTAGCGTCCCTAGCTCCTTGTTCCTGAGGAACTCACGGAAGGACGTTCTTGAGCACAGTGGAACCAAAGGTTGCCCTGTCCCTAGAGACCTTGTCTACCTTATAATGAGAAATGAATGTATGTGGCTTAGACCAAGTAGCAGCCGCACAAATAGCGTCTAGTGGTAGGCGGGCTGCATGAGCCAGGGATGTAGACACTGACCTTGTGGAATGTCCTTTGGGTTTGTGCAAGAGAGTTTGATTTGAAGAATCATAGACATAGATGATACAATCCGTTAACCACTTAGAAAGAGTTCTTTTGGTAACCGCTACTCCTTTCCTATTATCAGCAAAGGCTACAAAAAGTTGATCAGTTTTTCTGTGATCTTTTGTTCTATCCAAGTAAAACCTTAGCTGTCTGTGAACATCTAATTTGTGCAACATGTACTCCATTTTGTTGGAGTGATTCTTGAAGAAGGTGGGTAATTCAATGGACTGATTAATATTATTAATAGAACAAACTTTAGGAAGGATGAATTAGTTCGAAGAGAAACTCTGTCAGAGTGAAAGATCAAATATGGGTGCTTAATGGAGAGAGCTTGAAGTTCAGATACTCGCCTAGCGGATATAATGGCTACCAAAAAGAGAGTCTTCCAAGACAAAAATTTCAATGGGCAAGAGGAGGCTGGTTCAAAGGGGGGCAACATTAATTTAGATAATAAATTTAGACTCCAAGGTGACGTAGGAGATCTAATTGGTGGTCTAATATGAAAAGCCCCTTTTAAAAAGGCTTTACAAAGTCTGTGGGCCATAACAGGAGCCCCACATTCTTCCACATGGAAATTAGAAATGGCAGCCAACTGAACTCTTAATGTGGCAGGAGAAGCACCCTGATGGAACAAGTCTGTTAAAAACTCTAATATTTTATTCAAAGGAGCTATAAAAGGATCCAATTGCTGTGTATTCGCCCAGAATACAAATCACTTCCATTTACTAGAATATGTTTTAGTAGTGGAAGCTTTATGAGAAGCCACTAATATATTCTGAACTGCAGGCGAAAGAAGATCAGACCTGGCTAAGTTGGGAATTGGAGCAGCCAAGCTGCTAGATGGAGGGACAAGAGCGCGGGATGGGGAGCCCCTGACGAGTGAGTCAATAGATCTGGCTCTGGGTCCAGGATCCAGGGTCCCCGAATGCAGTGTGTCATCAGGAAAAGGAACCAAATTTGACGAGGCCAGAATGGGGCAATGAGGATTATTGTCCTGTGTAGGTTTCTGGCTTTCTGGAGAAACTTTGATATCAGAGGGAAGGGAGAAAATGAGTACAGGAGTCCCGGGGGCCAATCGTGAATCAGTGCGTCCCTGGGACTTCCCCTGGAGGGGGTAATAGGGCAAAGTAGCTCCTGCATTTGGCGTTCATTGGAGACGCAAACAGATCGCAGGACGGCTGGCCCCACGTGCGAAAAATTTTTCGCAACTGACTGTTTTAGGGACCACTCGTGCGGTAACAGAATTGCTCTGCTCAGCCTGTCGGCTATGACGTTGGATGACCCCGGGATGTGCGTTGCTATCAGAAAGCGACCCGTGGACTCCGCCCATTGCCAGATTCTCATGGCCTCTCTGCATAGCTGATAGGACTTGGCTCCCCCTTGCTTGTTTATGTACCAGACTACCGACATGTTGTCGGTCTGAACTGCAATAGTTCCCAGAGGAAGAAGGGGAGCAAAGTGTTGCAACGCTAGAAACACTGCCCTCAACTCTAGAACATTGATGTGCAGATTGTACTCTAAATTGGTCCATTCGCCTTGGACTGTCTGTCCCTGAAAGATGCCCCCCCACCCTATCAGGGACGCGTCCGTGGTCACCGTAACTGTAGGCGTGGGTAGCACAAATGGTCTCCCCTTGGAAAGGTTGCACGTTTGGAGCCACCAGTTTAGGTGTGTTTTGCATGTGTTCGTTATGAGAATCTCGTGTGTTAGAGGTAGTTGTTGGAACGACCATTGCGCAAACAGTAGCCATTGTAGGACTCATGTGCAGTCTTCCCAAGGGTATTGCTATAAGAGAAGCCGACATGAGTCCCAAAACCTTCAGTACCAGTTTTGCTGGGGATTTCCTGGACAAGAGAAGAAGACGTATGTGAGTCTGAAGTGAAAGTATCCTTTCTGGAGGAAGTCTTAGAATTAACTGATGTGTATCTAATTCCGCTCCTATGAATAAGATACTTTGTGATGGCTGTAGTAAGGATTTTCCGAAGTTTACGGAAATTCCTAGGTGAATACACAGTTGAAGAGTATAGTCTCTGGCCTGTACTAGTTGACGCTGGGTGGTGGCAGATAGGAGCCAGTCGTCCAGATACGGAAACACCTGGAATCCTTGGCGTCTCAAGTGAGACGCTACCACTGCCATGCATTTGGTGAAGACCCTGGGGGCTGAGGTCAGACCAAAGGGCAGGGTTCGAAATTGAAAGTGACTGGCACCCAGCCGGAAGCGCAAATTATCTCTGGATGCCCTGGCCATTTTGATGTGGTAGTATGCATCCTTCAGATCTATTGAGCACATCCAGTCGTCCTTCTGTAAGAATGGAAGGATCGATTGAAGCGTGACCATTCGGAACTTTTCTTTCTTGACGAAGGTATTGAGGTCGCTTAGGTCCAGAATGGGCCTCCAGTCCCCTGTTTTCTTTGGAACTAAAAAGAACCTTCAGTAAGTCCAGAATCCTTGCTGGTCCGCTGGGACTGGTTGGATGACTCTTTTCTAGCAGCTTTGAAATTTCTATAGCTGCTGGCTCTCGCAGATGGGGCGGTACATCTGGGAGTCTTTTCTTTGGAATGGGATGGGATAGAAAGGGTATATTGTAACCTCTGGTAACCACGCTTTTTACCCACTTGTCTGTAGTTATGTTTTGCCAGGCCTGAGGGTATAAAGCTAAGCGACCCCCGACTGCCTCCAGAGCAGGACAGTCGGGCCTCCTCTCAGGAGTGCTGGAAAGGTTTACCAGGAGTGTATCCCTGTCACCTTGATTCTGCGGACCCCTCTGCCGCCAGGCGGCGTCTTCCACCTCTGCCCCCTCCTCTGCCTCTAGAGGGCATCACCCTGTGTGCCTGGGAAAGATCCTTGGGGTTTTCGAAACCACATTTTTCCACCACGTTGCCCTTTGGGGTACGGTCTGGTTGGGGTGGAAAAACGGACTCCGACAGCAGACAGAGTCTTTCCCTCCTGCTCACACCGGGTAAGGGTCTCCTTTACTTTGGGGCCAAAGAGAGTGGCACCGTCAAATGGGGCGTTAGTAAAGGAAGACTTGAAGGCTTCCGCAAATGAACATAAGCGCATCCAGGATTGTCTGCGAAGAGCAATCGCTGAAGCTGCTGCCCTACTCGAACCTTCGCCTGCGTAAGAGATCAGCCTCATGGACGAGTTCACAATGGATGTAAGGGTATTAAGTTGCTCTGTCACTTTCTCTGAGACAGCAGCATCTGTAGTACCCTGGAGGGTATCACCCAACTCTTTGACTAGATCCCTCTGTAGTCGTGTAAAGTGGGTCAAATAGTTCAGGGATCGCATGGAAAAAGCCGCTGAACTAAAAATGCGCTTCCCATACCTGTCCATAGTCCTAGAATCTTTATTAGGGGGATGGACAGATGAGGAAGATTCCGACATCTCCTTTTTCGTGGCCGCTGCCACCACCATAGCGTCCACTGGAACTCCTTTTGTTAAGTATGTCTTGTCCTGGGGTGCAGTGATATACTTATTGGGTTTCCTTGGGACTGGTTCCACTATGTCAGGAGCCTCCCACGCCCTTCGAGCAATAAGTTCCATTAATTCGAAGGGTGGAGTGACCCAGGAGGAAGAAGGGCGAGCACCGAATGCCTTCAGCAAGACTGACTCATCCTCAGAAGGGGGGAGGGACTGCCAGTCACCTCTGTTTCAGGATCTCCAATATGTCAGAAAAAGAGACATCTTCTGAAGGTGACTTAGGGGACCCTTCTGACTCATCTAAGTCAGTATCGGATGTCAAGGATTCTTGTGGAGAATCCAAGTGTCTCCTCTTACACAATCTTTTCCTAGGGACTTCTTCGTGGGGAGCATCCAAGAAGCCTCCGAGGAAGAGGGGCACCCTCCAGGGGTGGCTGAGACACCGTGCTCGACGCTTGGATGTGGCCGTGGGTGCAGAGGAGGATAACGGCCCTTTATGGGGAGGAGAGGTTGCATCTACTGATGTGGTTGTCTGGGTAGACAACACCTTCCTCATCAGATCGAAAGCCCCGGGCCCGAGTCGAAGAATCTCCCGGTTCAAGAAATGGGAGGAATCCCCGAAACAGGCACCGAAGGCATCGACCAGAGGACGGAGCCGAATCGATCCGCGCCGAGGCCCAGAGGGAAGGGTCGGAACCGAACGTCGGTTCGACTCGCCCCGGAACCAAGGACAGATCGTCGGCTCGAGACTCCGGTACGGGTCCGGAGTCGAGGTGAGAGGAACAGACCGAGAGAAGGACGGTTCTGGACCCGAGGGCTCCACAATCAGAAGATCAACCTCTTCCGGCTCCAAAGACTCTATAGGTCTCGGAGGAGGAATGGATGGAGACAATGGGAGGCCTTCAAGTTTCGACACCAACTGGGTGGAAACTGAAATAAGTTTGGATAGGGCCGAATGCTCCAATAACTTCTGCACCACACGATCCACATAGACATCGGAGAGCTTAGAAGAACGGGTCGAAGGAACCGAAGATGGAGCCGACCTCAATAAAGTCGAGGGAGGGAGCTCCATCACCGGTTCCAAGACTTGAGGCTCAGGAACAGACACCAGTTGAACACTCGGCCCCGAAGTCTGTGGAACCGGTGATCTAACTTTACTCGAAGAGCTTGGAGCCGATGACTTGGGCTCCGACGTCTTCGATTCCTTCGAGGATTTGGATGCCTGGTCTGAAGCATCCAGAGCCTCCTGAAAGGAAGGTTTTAACAACCCTCTGTCCATGAGTTTCCTGCGCCTATCTGTCATGACCCTCCCACTAAAAGAGTGACAAATTGAACAGTCCTCTTGTAAGTGGAGAGGGCCAAGGCAGTAGACACAGGAACTATGGTTGTCAGTAACTGACATTTTTTGGCCACACTGACAACGCTTAAAGCCTGATTTAATTTGGTCAGACATTTTTCAGTAGAGAGAAAAGTCAAGTCCAGTATAAAAGACAAATCCAATGTAAACAAGTCAAATCCGATGGGTATGTCAGTCCGGTTGTCAAATTTAGAAGGGGGTAGTAGGCCCCGAAAACTCTAACCAGATAAATTAAATTTAACGGTACCGAGAATTCTACCTACACACACACATACACTAAGTATACCTAAAGGTACTTTCAGAACAACTCTTTCTAAAATATAACAAAAAAAAATAAAGTTATATCTTATCTGAAGATGCTCGAGCTAGCTCCCAGCGATGCGAACGCAGCAGCGGCAAACTAGATCTGAGGTAAAGGCAGAGGGGGATTGTGGGTATTAGATTGTCTCGAGCTTCTTCTCGATGCAGAGCTTGCAAGCAGCAGACACGGAGCAGAGGATCGGCTCCGAACCATGTGTAAGAACAAACGGCGAGATTGAACACTATCACATGTAGTGGTTAGTGGCAGATGGTACTACCTTACAGTCTGGGCAGAAGGGGGCATAGCTAGTGAACCTGTGACAGCCCTCCCCAAGTGGGTCTGTTTGTATATAAATCAAATCTCAAAGTGTGCGCACATGCCAGATACCTGGGCAGGGAAACAAAGCACTGGTTGGACAGAGGGTGCTGGAAGTTTTGGCTTGACCACTCTGCTGAGATCTTAACCTTAGAGTTGTGCCAGTGGGGAGTCTTATTAGGGATCTGGAGAAAGAGGGTGAAACCAGCCCCAGACTGATGTGTGTGCTCTTAAGGGAAATTGTACTTTACTCTGTGTGTACTAATCATCCTCCCAATGTGCACATCCCTCACTGGCGCTAGGGGTGATTGAGGCTCCTTGATTACTGGGCCAGTGTATGGGGCATCACAGCAGCTTACAAAGATTAGCTTGAATTAAACCTTTATCATCCAGTGAACTACTCCTGTCTGAGTAAATTTTAGTAGATAATTTAGAGTGACAAGAAAAATAGGGCCAGTGTTAATGGCAGTAGCTCCCTATGGATGGGCACAACTCTGACCAGAGAAGTCTTCCCTGTTCCTTCTCCTGAACCAACAAAAGTGGCTCTTCCTTGCCCACTGAAGGGAACCCAAACAGCCGAAGCTAACCCCAATCCACACTGGCTGCAGGGGGAAAGTCATAGCAGGGTTGTCCACCTGCAGCAGAGGCCAACTGCTAGCCTGCTATGGTGGAAAAGTAAATTTTTTTGTGGATGGAAGGACCAACTGTGGAACCAGTAGTTTGTTCCTTGGTCAACCCAAAAATGCTGCCTCTTTCCAGAGGAAAATGAGCAGCAACTGCCAGTAAAAAATCTTTAAGTCACTTCATTCAAAAACAGTAAAGCATTTTAGAAATTGCCTGCTACAAAAGGTAAAAACTCTACAGAAAAAAATGCTTTTCAATTAGAAGAAAAATTGCACTTGTGTGAAAAGTACACTACAGTCACATGGCAGTCCATTAAACACACTCAAAGCCTGCAAACAGCCATGACAGGAGAGAGGCATTTGAACACCCTAAGGACAGTAGAAAGGTCAAAGGGCAAAGCAGAGAACTGAATTTTCTGAACAGAGGGTGAATGGCGATACGGAGGTATGTATCCATGAGGTCTACAGAAACCAAAAAGGCCTGGAGAAGTAGAAAAGTAGTCTGAAGAGACATCACAAAAGGAATCTTGAGAAAGGTGTCAAGTAAAGAAAGATCCTGAATTGGTCTCCAAGTATCCTTCTGAGGAACCACACATTCTGGAGTAAAACCCCTTCCATAACTAGTCAGGTGGAAGGAGCTGACTGGTGCCCCACTACAAAAGGGACTGCAGAACCTTTGGAAAATGAGAAAGCTGTTCTTGAGGCTGAGGAATGCCTGAAAGGTGGGAAGGACTTCTGGATCAAGTATCGCTCAAGGACAAGCAGCACCAGAGTCTGAAGTGATCCAATGCCAGTTTCGAATCAAAGGCAGAGAGGCAAGGGAATCCAGCTAAGGGGAGGGGGAATGGACAAATGTCTAAAACAAGACTGTTGTGAAAGGTGATATCTGAGATGGAGTAGAGTACGTTTAGCAGAACACACCTAGAACCCTTCTTACCTTTGAGTGCAGCAAGTATCTACGAACAAAGGGCAGACTTAGGGGAAAGATGTTCCTGCTTCATCGCTGTGCCAATAGCAGCAGTCCTGGGAAGAGGCATCAGCTCCACTGTATCACTAACTGGCAACCTGAGAACAGGACCCAAGCAGGGAAAGCACAAGCTTCAGAATCAGGAAGGTCAGACACCACCTTAGATACCTGGAAAGGAAGGCCAAAAACACAGTCATGCGGGTTAGATAATTAATGGCCCTGAACTTGCCGCTGCAGTATAAATTTTCTTGCCCAACCTTTCCATGGTCTAACTACTTATCAGAAGGGGCTTAGTAGATGGCAACAGCTTAGTTTTGTCAGACAGCCACAGATCAGAAGGGCATTTATACAAAACATGCAGTACTCTGGCATCTTGTATAACCAATCAGGTTGAGTGCTGAAAGCTGAGTCAGGAGCTACAGAGGCAGCAGAAAAGCTGTCAAAGGGCAGCCAAAACAGGAGGGACAGCTGATTGTTTGGGAGATTCCATTGGTAGGAGCTCATAGCACCACTTTCACAAATGGAGACCTGGGAACAGTTCACTTAAAATACTACATTCCATATGGGCAAAAGTATCCTGAAAGGACAACTCTTCGGGGGGGGGGGGGGGGGGGGTCTGAATCGATCTTCTTTCTCAGAGCCATAATCCAAAGAGAAAGGAATTTAAGACTAAACCAGTAAGGGATACTTCTGAATCCAACTCCCCAGGCCTCTTAAAATGAGTGGAAGACGGGGCATCAGGGGAAACAGACCACTTGAGGAGGCTTTGTGTCCATTTTTAATGCTTTAATGGCCTTAAAGTAAAACCTTGCCATTCACGATGGGGATCTTTAGCAGGGAAGATAGGTTTAGTTTTCTGCAGGAAGTCCACCCTAAAAACTGAGGTTCAGACTCTTGATAAGGTTCAGTAATGGCAGCAGGCATTCCTTCCCTTACTAAAAAAGTCTCTTCCTCAGTCTTCCAGCAGATGTAAACCTCATCAGGTGCAAACACTGGAAAAGCCTGAGGACATGCAAGAATTCAGATCCATGCCAGCCACCAATGGGGTCACAGCAGATTCAGAGAGACTGTTTTCACGGCTTTCACTAGCCCTTCGAGAAATGTCTGAGGGTGGACAGCAACGAGATAAGGCCCAATTTTTGCCTTTTCCTTGACAGATTGCTGGCACTCAGGACAGGATTATTCTGCAATACCACCCTTAGCCAACAGCTTAATTTACTGGCTCTCAAGACACAGGGTCTTGGGCACAAACACTTGGCAGATGGAGCCCTGCAAATAGTCGTGAAAAGCAGCAAAAAAAAAAAAAAAAAAAAAAAAAAACAGACTATGGGGAATCTGCTTCCCACACTGATTTTCCCTTCCTGGATGACATGAACACAAATGCCATACAAAAACAGAAAAACCTCAGTGGGTACTTATCTGAAAGCGGCTTGGTAGCCAGCCTAGCAGAAGGGCATTCAGACTGCTGCTCAATAATGCCATTCGAACTGGTGGAAAAGTAGTTCTGAGTATTTATGCCCGTACATCACCTTTATGCCCCACACCTTGCACAAGGAGCATACATGACCATAGGGCACCCACAAGACCCAAGGGCTTTGGTATACTACCAGATGAGCTATCCTTAGCAGGATATCCCTTATGTAAATACTACGGGTCCATATCACTACATCGACAAGTCATAACATCGACATTCAGTACTCCGACACGAAATCACCGACAGATGAAATAACCGAAATCCCACTTCACCGGCATTCACAAGTTCGACAACGAAGCAGTCACTAAGTAAATGCCCCTAACCACTGCACAAAACTCCTACACATACTAAACCGGGTCTACTTCAACACACTACACTACACAGCATACACACTAGCCCTGACCCAAACCCTAACCCTAAGGTCCGACACTATCGCACACTTCACCTACCTGCACCCTAACCCACTTACCCACCCCTAGCCCAAGCTCCGACACTAACGCACACTTCACCTACCTGCACCCTAACCCTAACTCACTTACCCACCCCTAGCCCAAGCTCGGACACTAACGCACACTTCACCTACCTGACTGCTTTGTTGTCGAACTTGTGAATGTCGGTGAAGTGGGATTTCGGTTATTTCATCTGTCGGTGATTTCGTGTCTGTGTACTGAAAGTCGATGTTATGACTTGTCGATGTAGTCATATGGACCCAAATACTACAATAGTGATATGAAAGGACATCAGCTTTGCTGACTCCTTTGACCTCTGTAAGAAGAGTTTCCAAGTTGCAAACAACCGATACTATCTTAACAGAATATTTTTTCAGAATTTCTCATCAGTTCATTTCTTACAAAGTTGAGGGACAACCTGTGTTGAAGCAGGATCTTATTTTATTCCAACCACAATATACTTATTTCAGGCAAGTGAAAGCCTCATCCTACTGGTGCCTTGATTTCATTTATGTATTTTGGAAAAAGTTGGACTCTAGAAAAAGCAACTTGGCCCTCTGCATATTTTTACAAAGCATAAACTAAATTTGTCTGGTCCTAGCAGTCTTCCTAAACCTAGTTTCCATGGGCTCTTGGACCCTTGTCCATCCACTGCCCAGTTAACTACTGCAATCTTCACATAGCTTAGGATACTGCAGCACTGATCAATGTGAACAGTTGTGCAAGTAACTAGACATAAAAGTAGATGTTCAAATGATCACCTCTGCAGTAGCCTTAGCTATACGGGTTATATCTGTCAGCCAGCTTCCAAAGCTTCAGGGTACCTTTCATATGCCTAAACTTCCAGCTCAGAGCAGACAAGTTTGGGTGCCAAACCCTTCAGAGCTTTCATACCCAATAGAGGGAGGCCGAGCTCTCAAAAGGAAAATACTAGAACAAAGCGCACGCGGGCATAAACACAAAGAAAAAATGGGGATGGAGGGAGCAGCTACTGCAGCAGTTATTCTTACAGCTGCCATTATGTTAAGTTTATTTACATAACTGCACTGTGCATCACTGCAGCTGTAGACTTCGCAACAGTACTACAGTTGTGAGGTAGAAAGGGAAGAGTCCAGGAGCCCTACAGAACAAGTCCAAATCAGGTTTTGCTAGGACTGCAGATGTTAGATGAAGCAGAGGCAGAGTACAGTGGGTCCATCATGCATAGAATACTTTTGTTCTACTCGCCACAAAGGAATAGCCTTAAACAATTTGGCAAGTGTTTTCACACAATGTCCCCACTCACCTTCACAAAAACAGTGAGCAACTGATCCAGAGATCTGAAATATTTAGTTCAGTCAAGATAGTACCCAAGTTGTCTGTAGACAAAGCATCCCTTTTTAGGTACAAGAAAGAAAATGGGGAGATTGATAGTTTGTCAAGCTGATAAACGCATTACACACAAGGATTAATTCTCTAAAAACCCTTTTTCTGTGGAAAATGAGACTGCGACAATGCACCACAAGAGTTTGCAATTCGGATATTCTTTTAAAGGTCAGAGCAATTGGTAAAACTGTCATGTCAAGAACCTCAAATCAGACAGATTAGCTAGTTTTAACGGTTTGCTTCTCCAACACAAAAGATCAAAGATGGGCCACCTGTTGCCATGGAGGCCTCATTTAAAAATGTTTTTGAAAGTCGTTTTGCTCAAGGAGATCCATGGGCAGACATATTGAAATAGCAGACCAATGAACACTGGAGGAGTAGAAGGCAATAGGATAGTAACTCAGATTATAAAACCAGAGAACTAACCCTGAATGGGTGCTGGCACCAACTAGAATTAGAAGTTATGTACCTACCATAACGTTCCATGTTAGTTGTCTTCTCTCGCCTTCTTTCTTGCTGGATGGGTTCGGAGCCGATCCTCGGCTCCGACTCGGCACTAGCTTTAGCTCGAGAACTCCTTTTACCAGCTCGAGGCAACCCTATATCCCATGATGCAAGGCGGAACTACCTCAGATCTCGTTTGGCAGCTAACTAACCCTGCTAAAGACTTATCCTAATATAATTAGGAACCATGGTTCCTAAAAGAAGTCCTCATAACAATGCTCCAGAGGAAGCAATCTAATAGGAACTCTCCAAGATCTGTCCAGGCCAGGGGAAGGAGGAGGGACGCAAGAAAGAAGGCGAGAGAAGACAACTAACATGGAACGTTATGGTAGGTACATAACTTCTAAATGTTAAGTTGTCAATCTCGCCTTCATTCTTGCTGGTTGGGACCGCGTCCTAGCACCTGTATCCCGGTGGCTCAATGGAACAGACTCTTGAGAACAGTGGAACCAAAACTGGCCCTATCTCTGGAGGCCAAATCCAACTTGTAATGAGACACAAAGGTATGAGGCGTGGCCCAAGTAGCTGCTGCACAAATAGTGTCAATGGGAAGTCTATCCTGAAAGGCTACAGAAGTGGATAGACTCCTGGTCGAATGTGCTTTTGGCTTAGAAGATAGTTGTTTGCCCCTTAGAGAGTACACATAGGAAATGGTGGAAGTCAACCATCTAGATAAGGTCACTTTAGATACTGGAAGACCCAACCTGTTTTCTGCATAGGAGACAAACAATTGGTCTGATTTTCTAACTTGTTTAGTCCTATGTAAGTAGTACCTGAGCTGACGATGAACATCCAAAAAATGCAGCTTCTGTTCAGCTCTGTCAGAATAGTTAGGAAAGAAAACTGGTAGATCAATAGATTGGTTAATATTGGCTTGAGATGCAACCTTGGGAAGAAAGGAAGGGTTAGTTCTGAGCGAAACCCTATCCTTATGAAACACCAGATAAGGTGAACGAATACAGAGGGCCTGAATCTCAAACTCTTCTTGCAGAAGTAACAGCCAGCAAAAATATAGTTTTCCATGTCAACAACTTTAAAGAACACGTAGCAGACGGTTCGAAAGGAGGTAGAATTAGGGAGGCCAACATTAAGTTCAGATCCCATTGCGGAGGAGGATGTTTCACAGGCGGTTTTAGGAGAAAAACTCCTCTCAAAAAGGCTTTGCATAACCTATGAGACATGATGTTATTGTCCTGCAAGCCAACATGAAATTTGGAAATAGCAGCCAGTTGTACTTTGACTGTAGATGATGACGATCCCGAATGAAAAACCTCCGGGAAATCCAAAACAGAATGTATAGGAGCGGTGAAAGGATCAATATTTCTGGCGTTTGCCCAAATAGAAAACGTCGCCACTTGCTAGCATAAACAGTTCTAGTGGACGACTTTAAAGAAGACACTAAAATGTCTCTGAGTCCGAAATCATTGGTAGCCTGGCTAGGGAAGGAAGTGGAGCAACCAAGCAGTGAGGCTGAGAGAATGAATGGCCCGGTGCTGCTGACCCGACTGGTGGATCAAAAGATCCGGAACTGGGTCCAGATGCCAGGGCTGCACCAGAAGGTGATGATGTAGAGACGGAAACCAAATTTGTCGAGGCCAATATGGAGCAATGAGGATCAATTTGGCTCTCAAAACGGTGGCTTTCCGAATGACTTGTGGAATCAATGGAAAGGGAGGAAAAGCATAAACAATTCCCCGAGGCCAATCCTGGGTTAGAGAGTCTCTCAAGGGTTGGCCTGGAAGAGGAAATAGTGTGAAGTAATCTGGGCACTTGCTGTTTTGAGGGGTAGCGAAAAGATCGCAACAAGGGGTGCCCCACTTCAGAAAAATCTGATCCACTACAGACTGATTGAGAGACCACTCGTGAGGCATCAGGATCACCTCATGTAATCATACCTGTCCTACCCTGTGTTTTGTTCCTATTTTCTTAGCTATCCTGACTTATTTATACTTGCTTGGAGTTTCTGCTCTTTCATTTTTAGCCTCCTATCTCTCCCACTACTTACATTCTCCTGCTCTTCAAACACTGACCCCCTATAGTGATTTGTCACTATTAACCTATACCATTAGTTTTAACTCTATCTGGACTCACTATATTTTCTACAGACTCTCTCGAATCCATCCTTTTACATCCTACTATTTTCCCTCTCCACTATAAGGGTTCAGCTAACCCTGGGAGTGCTCCCAAACGGGCCTCCTGATTGTTTTTCTCCTGGCTTTCTCCTTGGTTCTTCGCTCCGTTCCCTCTTTGGGGCTCACTCCGCCTCCCCCACCCTACCCCCACTCCCACCCACCCCAGGGTCCTAGTCTTATAGCCCTACAACCACACCCCTTTCCCTCCCATCCTATCTCTCTCCTTCCACATTACTACCAAGCCTTAACACACCCCTTCCACTCCCTAACACTTTCTTTACCCAGTTACCTAAATTTCTTACATTACCTTTCTCCCTTACTTATACTTCTCCTTTTACCCTCTATCTTCTCTACTCCACTCATTCTTTATCCTCTAGCATTCAATTCATTTTTCCTACTTTTCAAAAGATCTACCCTCTCCTGCTTGACATACTCACCCTCTCTCACTTGTACTTTCCTCCTTCCTCCTCACCTCTTGATAACTAAATAATGACTCTATATACCATATTTGCCTATACTCTCAATCTTACTTAACCACCCTTCTCTCCACATACCATCTAACCTTCTTTGAAATTTCCTTAATAACTATCAAAATGCTTCACAAAACACACTTCTACTTTATTTACTTTCACATCATACTCTAATGTTAATTCCACCTCCCTAGCTATCATCTACCTTTATTCCACAGGCTACATCACCTTACTTACCTCCTACAATCACACAAAAACCAAACCTCTCACACTTCTAAAGAGCAATCTTTTAACTAAACTAGTTAATCCTACCCTACAAGATGGGGACATACACCCCAACCCTGGCCCCCTCCTCCCCAAAACTGCTAACCTAACTGTAACAAAAACTTCCTCATAGGGCACCTCAACATTCAAAGCATACACAAGAAAATACCATTCATCCATGCCCTCTTAGATATCCATTCTTTGACATCCTTTGCCTCTCTGAAACCTGGCTAAACCCAGGCACAAAAGACTCAGAGATTATACCCCAAGGTTATAATGTAGTAAGACATGACCGCTTAAAACGTAAGGGTGGCGGAGTAGCAATACTTTTCAAGAATCAACTTAACATCTCTACCCAACCAGCATGTCCAAACCAAGATAGCAAAATAGAAGCCATCATTATTAAACTCCAACTAAATGCCAAAAAAGCCCTTTACATTATATGTGTATCTTCCTCCAGGCAACAACATTCCAATATTAGAAGACTTTCTAAGCTGGGTTTCTACTACCTACCCCAAGAAACCATAATTCTAGGCTACGCTAACATAGATTGGAACACTATCAATGATGTCAATCCCTCCTCTCATATTAACCTACACGGTTTCACCCAAACCATTACCTCAACTACAAGGGTCCATAAGCCCAGTAACAGAGAGAGTATATTAGACTGGATACTCACAAATAAAGTAAACAAACAGTATAAAGTAGGTACTATGCCGGACGATGTCAGTGACCACTCCCTAACCTACATTACTAGACAAAAATCAGAATGTGTTAACCTCCCAAATACTAGGCTAATTCGATCCATCAAACATTTTAACATAGACCTCTTCCAAGCTGAACTGAGAGCATGCAATTGGAATTGCTTAAAATCACTTCCCCTGGAGGAGGCAGTCTCATATTTCAATACTACCTTCTTATCCATACTTAATAAACATGCTCCCGAACGTTCTATTAGAGTAAAAACCAAAACAGCCCCATGGCTTACCAACAATACTAAAAACATCATTCAAACTAGAAACAGAGCATGGACAAAATGGAGATGCCATAGACAAAACCCTGATTTAATTCTTTTTCGCCAGCTTAGAAATTTAGCTAAAAAATCAATAATCTCTGACAAGAAAAAATACTACTGTGAACTTCAGGAAACTCATCTTAACAATTCTAAATACTTCTGGTCATCAGTAAACAGACTTCTCTCCCCAGGAATTGCTAAAACTCCATCCCCACTTAATGCTGACCCAGAAACCCCTCTCCAGACTGCTAATTCTTTCAACTCTTTTTTCTCTGAAACTATTCAATCCCTAGCCAAACAAATGAACACCAACAACTCTTATATTCCAAATAATATAGCTAACTCCTCCTTTAACTTCTCTCTAAAACCCATATCTACTTCTTTCATATATAGACTCATTCACAAACTGAAACCTTGCACCCCTTCTGCAGACAAGCTCCCTTCTCTCTTCCTTCAAAAAGCGGCCAAAGAAATAGCTTACCCTATATCCTTACTTATAAACAGAACTATCCAAGAGGGAACCATCCCTGACATCTGGAAAATCTCCTATATTATCCCACTACATAAAGGTGGTAACTCCCTTGACCTCTCTAACTTTAGACCTATCGCCCTTCTCTCACCCCTAGCCAAAATCATGGAAAATGTATTCATCAGCAACTTGTGCACTATCTCTCTCTTCACAACATAATAGCAAACTGTCAGCATGGCTTTAGACCTCACCACAGTACCACCACTGCCCTTCTTTCCTTCGTAGACACTATCAACAAAAATCGTAACAACAATACTCTCTCTTCCGCTCTCTTCATTGATCTCTCTAAAGCTTTCGATATGGTCAACCACTCTCTCTTAATCAATATTCTTGAATCTCTCTCTTGTGAAAAATTCGCCATTAAGTGGTTTAAATCTTATCTTAACAACAGACAACAAGCAGTTTTATGGGAAAACCATATCTCATCACTCTTGCCCATTTCGATCGGAGTTCCCCAGGGCTCCATTCTTGGTCCACTTCTGTTCTCTCTCTTTATTAACGATCTACAGACTGCTATCCCTCAAGCTACCTGCATACAATACGCAGATGATTCTACCCTTATCTGCTCGGCACCATCCCCTACAGAACTGATCTCACTGACCCAAAATACCTTTAATTCCGTAGAAACATGGTTTTCTAAACGGTTTCTCCTTCTAAATGCTAAAACAAAACTCCTCCTCTTCTACCCCACCACTCGATCCCCCCCTTTAAACTTTACCATTTCCTCAAATAACGGTACTCTCATCTCACCTGATCTCACTACAAAGCTTTTAGGAATAACCATTGACAATAATCTCTCCTTCGATCAGCACATTAACAACAACATCAAATTAGTTAACAGAAAAATAGGATCCCTTTATCACATCAAACCTTTTCTAACCCCAGCAACTAGAATCAAAATTGCACAATCTCATCTTTTATCAACTCTCCTATACGCCTCCCCTATTTATACAAACCTTAAGAAAAGTAACCTCAACAAACTTACAACCTGCTATAACAACATAGCTCGCCACTAGTAACCCATTTAGGACCCACCATTGTCTAAATCTAAAACAACTAGGCTGGCTAGAATTTCAAAACTACCTTATAATTCCTCAACTCACTATAGCCCACAACATCTTATACCTAACCTGACAACACCCCAATACTCTCTCAACTTCTAATCCCTTACAACAATCTCAACTCACTTCGCTCCTCTTGTAAACTCATGACAAAATCTATAAAGGCAAACACAGCAGGTGTTTCTTTATTCACTAACACAATAGGTAAAAGTTGGAATCTCCTACCTAGTGACATAACTCTGACCACATCCCTGCCACTTTTCAAACAAAAACTTAAACACTACTTCCAAAATCATTGGCTGTGTTCCTGCAATACACCTGACTAACCATTTTCTCTTACCCTGTCTCCCCTCCACTCTTTTCTTCTCTACCCTCCTCAGTTTTGTTTCTTTCACTGTTTTGAGATTAAGTATGTACTTTTTGTACAATTGTGTATATTTAATGAACTGCTTATAGTAAAAGTGTTCCTTTTAAATTATCTTTCCTTTTTTGTAAGATCTGATCTTAGCTTTTAACTTAGAATAGTAAATTTTATTATGTAATGTACTTAGTATATAGTGGAGCTTTTCTCCTCGGGCCTCTGCTGAAAATGGACATGTATCCAGCCAGACTAGCCCGGTCAACAAATGTAAAATAAAATAAAATAAATAAAAAAATAAATAAATTATGAAACACCAGATAAGGTGAACGAATACAGAGGGCCTGAATCTCAAACTCTTCTTGCAGAAGTAACAGCCAGCAAAAATAGTTTTCCATGTCAACAACTTTAAAGAACACGTAGCAGACGGTTCGAAAGGAGGTAGAATTAGGGAGGCCAACATTAAGTTCAGATCCCATTGCGGAGGAGGATGTTTCACAGGCGGTTTTAGGAGAAAAACTCCTCTCAAAAAGGCTTTGCATAACCTATGAGACATGATGTTATTGTCCTGCAAGCCAACATGAAATTTGGAAATAGCAGCCAGTTGTACTTTGACTGTAGATGATGACGATCCCGAATGAAAAACCTCCGCCAGGAAATCCAAAACAGAATGTATAGGAGCGGTGAAAGGATCAATATTTCTGGCGTTTGCCAAATAGAAAAACGTCGCCACTTGCTAGCATAAACAGTTCTAGTGGACGACTTTAAAGAAGACACTAAAATGTGTCTGAGTCAGAAATCATTGGTAGCCTGGCTAGGGAAGGAAGTGGAGCAACCAAGCAGTGAGGTTGAGAGAATGAATGGCCCGGTGCTGCTGACCCGACTGGTGGATCAAAAGATCCGGAACTGGGTCCAGATGCCAGGGCTGCACCAGAAGGTGATGATGTAGAGACGGAAACCAAATTTGTCGAGGCCAATATGGAGCAATGAGGATCAATTTGGCTCTCAAAACGGTGGCTTTCCGAATGACTTGTGGAATCAATGGAAAGGGAGGAAAAGCATAAACAATTCCCCGAGGCCAATCCTGGGTTAGAGAGTCTCTCAAGGGTTGGCCTGGAAGAGGAAATAGTGTGAAGTAATCTGGGCACTTGCTGTTTTGAGGGGTAGCGAAAAGATCGCAACAAGGGGTGCCCCACTTCAGAAAAATCTGATCCACTACAGACTGATTGAGAGACCACTCGTGAGGCATCAGAATAGATCTGCTTAGCCTGTCCGCCAATAGGTTGGACCTGCCGGGGATGTGCGTTGCTATCAGAAACCGCTGAGAAGAGATCGCCCATTACCAAAGTCTGAGAGCTTCTCGACATAAGGGATAGGACCTGGTTCCGCCCTGTTTGTTGATGTACCAGACCACGGACATGTTGTCCGTCTGTACTGCAATAGTCCCTGTGGGAAGAAAGTCGTCGAGGGCTTGCAACGTTAAAAGCACTGCTCTCATCTCCAGGACATTTATGTGCAGGTGGTATTCTATGGGTTGCCACGTCCCGTGGACCATCCTGCCCTGATAATGCCCCCACCCGATCAGAGAGGCATCCGTGGTGACTGTGGCAACTGGAGGAGGGGGAACAAAGGGTCGGCCCTGATGAAGAAGAGGGGAAGATATCCACCATCGTAGATGAGCCCTGCAAGACTGTCACTAAGATCTCGTGTCTCATGGGCAGATCGTGGTACGACCACTGCGTGAACAACATCCACTGCAGGAGACGCATGTGGAAGCGAGCCAGTGGAAGAAGAACAATGGCTGCAGCCATTAGGCCTAGAACTTTCAAGACAAACCTGGCTTTGACCTTGCTGCTTTGTAACAGAAGCTGAACAAATTTCTGGATGTCCAGAATCCTTTGATTTGTTAGCCTGGCTAACATTTTGACGGTATCTAACTCTGCGCCTATAAAGGTGATAGATTGGCAAGGCAGCAGAGAGGATTTTTCAAATTCACGAAATTCCTAGACTCTTGCAAAGCTGTAAGGTGTAGTCTCTGGACCGAAGAAGCTGATCCTTGAGGTGGCGGAGAGGAGCCAGTCGTCCAAATAAGGAAACACTTGGAATCCTCGACGTCTCAGGTGAGCTGTGACCACTGCCATGCATTTGGTGAACACTCTGGGGCTGAAGTGAGGCCAAAGGGCAGTGCTCTGAATTGGTAATGACTGGCTCCCAGCCGAAAGCGGAGAAACCTTCTGGAGCGTCTGTGAATCTTTATATGATAGTACGCATCCTGAAGGTCTATCGAGCACATCCAGTTGTCCTTGCCCAGAAAGGGCAGAATGGATTGCAGCGTGACCATCCGAATCTTGCCTTTCTGACAGACTTGTTTAGTCTGCTTAGGTCTAGTATTGGTCTCCAATCTCCCGTCCTTTTGGGGACCAAAAGAATCTTGAGTAGAAGCCGGATCCTACTTGGTCTGCCGGCACTGTTTGGATGGCTCTTTTTCCCAGGAGTTTTGAAACTTCCTGTTTTGCCAAATCCCTTTGACCGGGTGAGATGTCTGGAAGGGATTGTAGAGGTACGGGAAACCTTTCAAGGGATTTTGTAACCCTCGGATATAATCGACTGTACCCACTTCTCTTGTGATAGGGATTGCCAGGCTACTGGGTACAGCGAAATTCTTCCCCCAACTGCCTCCAAGGGTGGACAGTCGGGCAACACCTCAGGGATGCTGAAAGGGCTTCTCAGGAAGAGGCTCCCTGTTGCCCTGGTTCTGAGGACCCCCTGCCTCTAGGGCGGCGTCTATTATTGTTACCCCTCTGCCTCTGGGGTAAACTGACCACGTGTGTCCGTGTAGCTCCTTGGGCTTTACAGAACCACATCTTCCCCCTTCTGACCCTTGGGATATGGTCTAGAAGGAGTGGAAAACTGGACTCCAACGGCAGAAAGAGTTTTACCGTCTTGTTCACATCTGGTCAAAGTATCCTTCACCTGAGGTCCGAACAAAGCCGAACCATCAAAGGGGTGTTGGTGAAGGACGCCTTAAAGGGGTCTGCAAAATTACACAGCCGCATCCAGGCTTGGCGCCTAAGAGCAACACCTGTGCCTGCAGCCCTGCTCGCTCCATCGGCTGCATAAGATATGTGCCGCATGGAGGAGTTAGATATCGAATTCAGGATAGCTAGCTGAGAGGCAATCTTTTCCTGAGCCCCAGCAGCTGAAGGATCCTGGACTACTTCTCCCAGTTCCTTGAGAAAATCTCGTTGTTGCCTGGAGCAGTGACAAAGGTAATTCAGCGCTCGCATTGCAAAGGTCGCTGAAGAAAACATCCGCTTTCCATACCTGTCCATGGTCCTAGAATCCTTATTAGGAGGATGGACAGGTACTGAAGGATCCGCCAGTTCCTTCTTAGTGGCCGCCACCACCATAGCATCCACAGAGACACCTTTGGACAGGAACTGTTTGTCCGAAGGGGCCGTGATGAACTTGGATGGCCTCCTGGGGACAGGTCCCACAGAATCTGGACCCGCCCACGCCTTCCGAGCCACTACCTGCATGAGTGGGCCGAAAGGCGGAGACACCCAGGAGGTGGAGGGTCGGGATCCAAAAGCCTCCAGGTATACAGACTCATCCTCGGAGGGGTCAATGGAGGGCCAATTCCCCTCTGTTTGAGGAGCTCAAGGATGTCTGAAAATGAGACATCCTCAGAGGGGACCGTGGGAACCCTCCGACTCATCTAAGTCGGTATCAGATGTAGTAGACTCAGGGAGTCTGTGTGTTTCCTCTTACGTCCTCTTCCGAGGGGTTCCCCTGCAGGGTCAGGAGAAACCTCGGAAGAGGAGGAAACTCCCAGTGGGGAAACCTGGGGCGATGGATCCCTGGGCCTGAGAGCAAGAGGCTGGCAAGAGGCATCTGCAGGCACTGATGAGGGAGGAGCTAGAGGGATAGACCGGTGACCAGGCTCAGAGGCCAGGACACTCCTCATCACCTCAAAGGCTCCTCTCCCCGGGAGACCTGAACACACCCGCTCCGAAGAAACAGGAATGGTCGGCTCCAAGGAGAGAGAAGGCTCCGAGGCCGATGTCGGCGCCGAGCTTACCAAAGCCGAAGCTCCGAGAGGGAGAGCGGGGTCGGACAAGGGTCCGATGCCACTAGCCCCCTCGGAGCAGACAGTGGAAACCAGACGACCGGATCCCTCCAAGGAAAGTCTCAAGGAGATCGGAGCCGAGGATGACTGAGCCGAAGGATGTATCGGCTCCGGCATCGAAACAGTCGCTGTCCCAAGAAGCTCCGGCTCCGAACTCTGGTGTGGAGTCGGAGGAGGAATCTCAAGAATTGGGCCTGTAGCCGAAGTCTGTTGAGACGGGCTATGGAGCATTTGGGCCAGTGCCTGAGATTTCAACAGCCTGCTTACCACCCTCTCCAAATCGTGGTCAGACAGCCTGGAAGATCTCGAAGATCGGCTCCGATGGCTCCGCTCCGACAACAGGAGACCCGGAGCCGAGTGAATACTTAGTATCGAAGGGACCGGGATCTCTTACGGGCCGGAGCCATCGGAGCCGAAGTCCCTTGAACCCCAGATGGAGCCGAGGATCTCGCTCCGATGCTGGATAAAGTGTCGGCTCCAGCCGGAGCCGACAAGGCAACAGTAGTCAGGGTATCGGGCCGGCACCGAACCCACTACTCTAGCAGAAGTACCGGCTCCAGCCGGAGCCGATATCGGCTCCGACGGAGCCGGAGCCACCGGAGGATGCTTGGACACTGTAGCCTGAGCCTTTGGTGGCTTAAGAGGTTTTCCTGCCCCTTGCTTAGGAGGAGAACCTTCAGGTTTTAACAAACCTCGGAGGATCAGTTTGTTCCTCCTTTCCTGCAGGACTCTCTGGCTAAAGGCATGACAACGCACAGGAGTCCTGCAGGTGCAAAGGCCCCAGGCAATACACACAAGAAGTGTGACCGTCTGTCAGGGACATTTTCTGACAGCACTGGTCACACTTCTTGAAGCCTGAGACCTTGCCTTCCCTAGACATCCTAAAAGGATATACACAAACAGTCCCCACAAACACACAACTTAATCCCTACACAGACACACAGGAAGGGAATAACTTGGGGAACTAGGCCTGACAAACTTTAACTGAAAAAACTATTTTAAAAGTTTAAAAAGGAAGGGAATAGGGTGGGCTGTACTAAATACAGGCTAACCTAACACTGAAGGGAAATTAAACCCCTAACTAAACTTTTTTCTTCTTTAACAAGAAAAACTTACCTCAGCTGGCAAAGGAGACCTCTTTCGCTAAGCGGCAAACGAGATCTGAGGTAGTTCCGCCTTGCATCATGGGATATAGGGTTGCCTCGAGCTGGTAAAAGGAGTTCTCGAGCTAAAGCTAGTGCCGAGTCGGAGCCGAGGATCGGCTCCGAACCCATCCAGCAAGAATGAAGGCGAGATTGACAACTTAACATCCACTTTTCCATTTGCTAATGATTTTCTAGTAGCAGGCTCTCTTGCCTCCATTAGTATCTGCTGTCCACCCTTAGTCAACAGATGTCTAGACACTCATCATCCAGGCAGTAAGCAAAAGCTAAATCTGAATGGGGACAGAGTGTACAAGACACCCTTGATCTTGTAGGTTCATGCATTCATAGGCAAGTTACTAGTCTAGCTGTCCTTGCAGACCATTTTAAGCCACTTTTGCTTAGTGCTCAAAATAACCTATCCCATTTGGTTATACATTAGCCTTACCCATCCCATGGTCAATAATGGAACATTACCCCAATGAGAAGTGCAATCCTACCATAGATCATTTGGGGGAGCCCAAAACATGGGATCAAGCAATTTAGCAGCTGCCTCTGTCCATATGCAGCACAGGAGTCTGTCTTGAGGTAAATTGTTTCCTACCCACAGATCTAAGCTACCCCTGAAAACAGACAGGGGTAAACTGTTTTGGGTGACATGGAGTCTGTTCCATAGCAGTGGTATCCTCATATGTACCTGTCCCTTCAAACCATTCCATTGATGTTGCAGAAGGAAGAGGTTTAGATCCCTAGTGTTCATGTCATTCGACTTTACGTGCAGTAAATGCCAAAAGGGATATTGTATTCAATGACTGGCCTAATGAGGGCTAAATGAGTAACAATGACCTCCCCAGATCAAGATGCAACCCCTATGTTTAGAAGCTGTGCAACAGACTCTTACAGACATGGTCAAAAGTTAGGTCACGGTCCACACAAGTAACAAAATACCAAACTGGGTCAACTATAAGGGGGCATATTGTCAATGTGGAAGTTGCATGGAATAGACTATTTCCCAAAGGATAGAAAAATGCACTTTGTTTCTGTTCTTGATTCTGGCACCAGTATGGGACAACTTTTCCTGCAAGATGAAAAAGTTTAGGAGATTCAATGACTTCTATTAGCTTGCATTAATGTACAAACTTAAGTCAGCCATATTCCTCTGGCATTGGCTCTTGCTTCATAAAAATCTGGTGCCAAACATGAGGTTCCAACAGAAAACCCTGGGGGACTCCACTGGTGACTAGTCTGTGGAGGTAACTTCTTTGAGTTGCATCTTTCAGACAGCCATCTTGCATGAGCACATCCATTCTGTGAGGAAGCTTGTATAACTGTCCCTGGCCATTTCCAAAAGGGAGAACCAGGAGTCACCACGATTACCTTGGGTAATTCCTTCTGAATCTTAAGTACCCTGGACATCTGTGAAAAGGGTGGGGAAAACCATCCAAGCATATTCTTTTCCAATGAAAAAAGGCATCTGTTCTCCAGGCTCTCTTTCATGGAGTCCTCAAACAAGAACTTGACAGCCAATTATCCAGACAAAAGGCAAATATCTATCTGACCTCCTCACAGATGGATCTAACCTTGGAAGGCCCTCGATCTAGTTTTCATTTGAGATCTGCACTTGTCCTGCTTAGCTTCGTCTGCCACACAATTTTGCTCCAAGAGAATATAGGATGCCTGTAAAGAGGCTGCACTGTGAAGCTACATCCCCAGCTAACACTGCTGGTCTGAAAAGGTGGTATGATCTGGTTCCCCCCTTGCTGCATCACAACTGTAGAACTGCCTGTAACAACTTGAGTTCCAGTGACCAAAACAGAGTAGAGTGCCTTGATCAGGGCAAGAATCTTGTATTTATCTGCTTGCATGTACTTGGCGTGTCCCACACCTTGCACTTGCCCACTTATCCCTCCCGACACTGTTCCCAATTAAAATCAGTGTAGTTTGTGGTGACTGCTTTCAAGCAGGTAGGGAGAAGGGCAGACCTGAATTTAGGAAAATTTGCTATCCCACCAAATTATTTCTCTTCTATCAAACCCTAGTACTGGGATTTGAAAAGCATGTTGGTGCTGGGACCAGAGATTTCAGATACCCTTATCTTTCTCATGGGGAGTCTTTCCATGAGGTCTCAGACAAGAATCTTACATGACAGGAGACCCAAAATCTTGGGGTATTCCCTCACATTAACCGAAGTCTGTCCTGTGTGAGAATGTTAAAGACTTGTGAATATTCTCTTGAAATATTTTGTGTAAAAGCTCTCAACCAAAAAAGAGACACTTTGAAAAACAATGAGCTATAACTTAATATGTTTAATGTGAATGCTTGATGCAGTGGGGCCGAGAAGTGATAATGTGATCCATACACAACTGAGAAACTGAAGTTTGAATGACTAGGGATGTGAACCTTAAATAGTACAGTTGTGTACACTTACCACAAATGTACATGTTCGGGTATTCACTGTTGGAGTCACACTTGGGTTATCTGCCTGCAAGTAGCACTCAGTCGGCCCGAATACCAGAGACTTAGTATTTCTGCACTGGTTGCAGTCGCTTTAGGACTGACGTCAGGGGTATAAAAACAGGCAGCAGATGCCATTACATCAGTTTTTCTTGCCCCAAATGTCAGGAACCCCCCAAATAAGGAGCTAAGCTATAGCAGAAAAAACACCACCAGCGAAAAGTAAATACCAATACCCCTGTAAGGGGGAGTAAGAGAGAGAAGGGGGCTGGAGGGCGGGAAACCAGGACTGCAACAGTGAATACACATCTACATTTATGCTAAGTGCACACCATGTTTGTGTTTCAGTGTTGCAGTCATCACACTTGGGTTCATTCCCAAAGCTGAAGAATGGGTGGAGGCATTCAAGAGGAGTTGGGGCTGGGTAGAATATCCTGTAGGACTGCAGTTGCAACACTCGCCCTGGTTTTGGAAAAGATAGGCAGGTGGTAATGCCTTGTGAAGGTGTGAACAGAACTCCAGGTAGCAGCTTGCAGGATGTACCTGGTAGGGACTCCCCTGAGGAACGCTGTAGAGGTTGAAGTTGCCCTACTGGAATGTGTTCCAACCCCCAGAGGTGGTGGTTTCCCATGGTGTTTGCAACAGAAATGGATACAGTGTGCTATCCATTTGGAGATGGTTTGTTTAGATATAGCCTTGCCCTCTGCCCCTGGTGCAAAGCCGACTAGTAACTGGTCAGATTTTCTAAAGGGCTTAGTCCTACCAAGGTAGAATCTGAGCTCTCTGTGCAGGTCTAAAGACTGCAGGATCCTTTCCCCTTTGAGGATTAGGGAAAAAGGTTGGCAAATGGATAAATTGGTTGAGAGCTACACTGGACACCACTTTAGGAACAAAAGTAGGGTTAGCCCTGAGGGAGACCCTGTCAGCATGAAAAATAATGAAGGGCTCCACAGCCATAAGTGCTTGTAGCTCAGACACTGAGGGCCAGAGGCGAGGCTTTTCCCCAAGTGAAATTTCAACTCTGCTGACGCTGCAGGCTCAAAGGGGGGTAGCTTGAGCTTTTCTAGCACAAAGTTAAGGTCCCAAGCAGGGGTGAGGGCTCTCCTTGGTGGCCTTAAGTTGTTAGCCCCTCTCTGGAACCGTTTGAGGGTGAGAGAAGAGGTGGCTCAGTGCTGTAATGAGCAGAGATGGAAGAGGCATGGATCTTAATGGAAGAGAAGGATGGGCCTCTGGAGTAGGTCTGCTAGGTAAATCCAGGATGAGAGGTAAAGGAGGGCATTGCTGTGTCCGCTCCTTGAGAGTAAATTCAGGAACATTACCTTTTCCACTTAGCATAGGATTTCCATGTACTGGGTCTTCTGGCTTCAAGAATGACATCCAGCATAGGCTTGCTTAGGCTGGCCACTGGAGGAGAATTCTAGGAAAAAGCCAGGCTGCTAGGTGCAGTGTTTACAGTTGCGGATTCAAGATCTGTCCCTCTTGCTGAGTGAGGAGGGTTGGGATCTGGGGTACGTGCCATGGTGGCACTAGTGACAGACTGCACAGTAGTGGGTACCAGTGCTGGCGTGCCCAGTCTGGGGCAAATCAGGATAGTCCTTGGTCTCTCCTGTCTTGAGTAACACTCTTGTAAAAGGAGGCAGAGTGGGAAATGCATAGATTGAGAGCTTTAACAACTGGAAGGATAATGCATCCACTTTCCAGGCCCTGCTGTGGTGTCCTGGTGCTAAGCTGGTGATTGTAGGGGGAAGGCAAGCAAGTCCACCACTGGGGTCCCCCATTTCTTGGTTAGACGACTAAAGGTGTTGGAGTCTAATTGCCACTCGTGTGGGTCTAGGAGATTTCTGCTTAAGTCATCTGTCAGAGTTTTATTTGCCTGGCTGGAAGGGAGCTTGCAGACGAATATGCATGACCTAAGCAGTGTTCCACAAGGTCATGGCTAGCCTGCAGAGTGGGCAAGAGTGGGTTCCCCCCTCCTTGTTGATGTACCACATCACTGTGGTGTTGGTTTTAATTAGCAGGGGTCTTGAGAGTAGGGATCTGAAAGCTGTCAGTGTGCTGAACAGCTAGCATCTCTTTTTGGTTGATGTGCAGATAAATTTGGCTTGGGCTCCAGTGGCCCTGAATGCACCTGTCGTCCAGATGTGCCCCCCAGGCATAGCCTGATGCGTTCATGGTTAGGGTCTGGGCGATGTGGGGTTGTGTAAAGGGAAGTCCCTTGTTGTGGTTGCATGCTGCTGCTCAGCAAAGGAATTGCCCTTAGACACGGTATGATGGTTTCCAGGTCCTGAGAACCTTGCCACCAAAGACTTAAATACCATTGAAGTTTCCTCATATGTGGTCTGGCATATGGAATTAGTAGAATGCAAGAGACCGTGAACCCTAGAGCCTGTAGGATTTTCCTTGTGGACAGCTGGGTTCTGGTGGCCCATTTGAGCAAAGTAGCCTGTTAGGCTTATTTTTCTGGAGTAAGGAATGCCATCTGGGATGCTGTGTCCAAGCTTACTCCCAGGAATACAATCTTGACTGGGGACTAGTTTTGATTTCTTTTCATTGATAGTGTCCCACAGGGAGGTTAGAAGGTCCTTTACAAATGTCAGGTGCTGCAACAGCTTTTCCTGTCTGAATCCGGCAGTTGTCCACGTATGGGTATATTTGAATCTTACTCTGTCAGCAATAGGCAATGGCTGGAGCCAGGCATTTTGTGAAGACTTTGGGAGCAGTGGATAAGCCAAAAGGAAGTGCAGAGAACTGATAATGCATAGATCCTGCCCAGAACAGTCGATATTCTCTGCACGAGTCCCTGATAGGGATGTGTAGATAGGCTTCCTCTAGGTCTAATGCCCAGAACAGTCGATATTCTCTGCACGAGTCCCTGATAGGGATGTGTAGATAGGCTTCCTCTAGGTCTAAGGTGGCTAACGACGCACCTTTGGACAGTATAGGGAGAAGCTGCTGAAGGGTGAGCATTTTGAATTTTGGTACCACCAGGAAGGTGTTTAGAATAGAAAGATCTAAGATTGGGTGCCATGTGCCATCTTTTCTGGGTACCAGGAAAAGTCTGGAATAAAACCCTTGACCTATCTGTTCTGCAGGAACAGGCTGAACTACCCTTATGGAGAGTAGGGATTGAACTTGGTTTTGTGCCTCTGCCCACTGGCTTGGAGGAAGGTCTGGGAACCCTTTTGGGGTTGGCAGTGTGTGAAAAGTGTGTACCCTGGGATACTATGTTGAGGACCCAAGTTTAAGATGGCCTTGAGAGGGCTGGAAAGGACCGATGTTTCAAGGGGCAATGCCTACTGAATCTTGGAGGCTGCACTTGTAAAACAATATTTGACTGTCTACACAGACCTAGCCTTTTCTTCCATCTTTTTTAGAACCTCTTCTGGTTTGGTGCCAAAAAGATGGTCCTTGTTCAAAGGAGCGTCCAGTAATTTTGATTTGACATGGCCTGGTAAGGTCTGCTCCTTAAGACAAGAATGCCTTCAAAGTACAGAACCTGTGACTGCTGCCCTGCAAAATGCTTCTAGGGCGTCAAACCCACACTGCAAAGTATGCTTGCTGACTTGGCTTGCAGATTGCATACGCTCCTGTAATTATTTTCTGCCCAGTCAGGAAAGGTAGAGAATTAGTTCCATAGTATGTTGCTGGTATTTCAGCAGTCGGAACTAGCTATTCAATGCCCTAATAGCGAGAGTTGCAGAGGTGTATACTTTTTTTTTACCCCCATCTGTCTAAAGCTCAGGAATAAAGGGTGGGATTCTTAGTTGTTGTTTTTATGCCTTTAGGCCCTTGGGAGATTAACTCTGGGTCAGCAGTAGGATTTCTGAAAATAAATAGTCAGGGACTCTAGTACCAGTCTAGTTTCCTTGGAGCAGAAGGTAAAGTGTCAGGAGTTAGACTGGATTCCATAAAGACATCATCCACAACATCCAGAACAGGAGGGATAGCTAAGGTTCTATGCTATGGCAAATCTAAAAATTTACTGAGCCTCTTTTTGGCCTGAGGATAATCCTGGCATTCCCAGTGGAAATGCTCTCTCAAGGTATGTAGGGTCACCAAAAGAAAAGTCCTCTGGAGGGGAAGGAGGAATGGATTCTTCTGCATCTGAATCCTCCTAAGCAGATGAAGGCATATATTCAAAAACCTCAGAGTCGGACTCCTGGTCAGTTTAAGCTGCTGGGGACAGGTCGCGCTCTCAGCAGTGGAAGGCTGGCTTCCCCTAATCATGATCAGGTCTTTTGCCACTTTAAGCATTTGAGACTGTTGCAAGGAAGCAGGTGCTTGAGTTAGAGTCATCAGTTTTTTAGGTGCAGCTCATACTCTTGGCCTTAAACTCTATAGTTTTAGACAGAACTGAAGACGCAAATGTAGTAGTCTGTATCTAGTATCGGTAATGCGAAAGCCTTCCTCAGAAGCCGGTGCCTGCACAGCAGCTCCAGACCCATTCAAAGTAGAGACATCCGCAGATTCCGTAGTCAAAGAATCTCACGGCATACTGGACTCAGAACGGGTTTCTGTAGCAGCCTGCAAATCCATCAAAGCGGGCATCAGGGGCGGCAAAAGCACCAGAGTACCGGCAAACTGGTGATTAGCTTAACGGAAGTGCTGTCTGCAGTTTTGGACCTGTGCGATCTGTCTTTATCCTTACATTTTTTTTTTTAGAAGATCGGTAGACAAATGGCTTACCGAAGCCATTTTGGAATACGGAGATAGAGCGAATTTAGCTACAATAAGGGCCAGATGACAACTAGTTCTGGCGCTGAAGAAAGCACAAAACTGACAGCGAGGTACATAGTGGTCTGGGCCTAAACAGGCGACTCAGTAAATCTCCGTGTGGTATTTGCTTTCCACAGGAGACTCAATTAACTTTGACATCAGTTAGAGCAAGAAAAGAAAGGATCCCCCAATGGGGTACTTGGCTTTAGAAGACTTCAGGAGGATTCAATTCGTAAATAAAAACTCAGGTAGCGGCCAAACTGGCACTCATGCAGACTGCTTCTACTTCAGGTTCCTCAGCAAGAAAGGCTGATGTAATGGCATCGGCTGCCTGTTTTTATACTGACAACATGACTTCAGTCCTGAAGAGACTGAAACAGATGCAGAAATACTAAGTCTCTGGTATTTGGACCAACTGAGGGCTACCTGCAGGCAGATAACCCAAATGTGATAACTGCAACAGTGAAACACGAACATCTAGTGTTACCAGGAAACAACCATGAAGCAGCAACAGGGACATTACAAAAATTGGGCACTATCCCCAAATAAGTTTAGCAAACAGAACCAGTCTTCAAGCAAGCATCCTTGACAAAAGTTTCATAACTCCCTGGACCAGCATGCGTTAAAGGATAGGAGAAATAATGGAATCTGGTCTGGTGGGCGAGGAATTACCCCATAGAAAGCCAGCATTTCCTCCCACTGCCACCTAATCTAGATGCACCTTCAGAACCCATTTAGCTGCTGCCAAAGACAGACTGTAGATTCAAAGTAAAATGGGGATCCCATGGTGGGAGGGGAGACTAGATCCCTTAAAAAGTCAGACTTTTTTGGGGGGGGGGTGCTGAATTCTTTGGATCGCCCCCATTTCTTGCATGTCCATTTACCAGCATTTTGTTGAGACTTTGCCAAAACTGTTGGAGGAATTACAGAATCCCTTGAGTCTGGCAAAGCAAGGCTGAAAAGTTCCCTAACCAACTTACCCTTTCAAACCGATTACTTCTGCAGCAGAGCAGCCAAAACAATCTGTTCAAAGGAGAAATTTCATTTTCACATACGAGAAGCTCTGAGAAAGCAAAACAGCACCAGTGGCTAGTCCTGGAAGCATCAAATGAATCTTATACTAAGCAATAAACGGACTTTTACAATGAAAGAAAATGAAAGTAATGTACTCAAAAACAGATCTATGTTGTCTGTCTGGTTCAAGCTGTGGGACTTCGGATTGGACATCTACCAATTCTTTAGCCCACTTGGCTCCACCTCCCTTACCCACAATTCCCTGCTCCTCCATCAGCTACCCAGATCAAGTTTGCCCCTTGCAAAGAATCATGAGAAAATAATTCTGAAAATGTACCCTCCATAAAGTGGGAAGACAACAAAGAATGCAAGACTCAAGGTGGTGGGAACAAACTTCCTTCAATGCCAGCAATCGCAGGAGGATAGATCTCAAAGTCAACACATGGGGCAGGAGTGCAGAAAGGTTGAACCAGATGGAGAGAAAGACACGGATCCATAGTTATGATGAATACGTAAAATATTTGTGGCTTCAACTTATGGGACAGAGACCCCAGCCACAAACATTCCTTGGGAAGAACCATGGACATTCCGCAACAGTGGAGCTAAAGGAAGCCCTGGATATAAAATAAATATCCAGTGACAGCCAAGTAGCAGCTGCACAAATATTCACTGATGCTCTAGAAAGGCAAGCTGTAGAAGTAGCCACAGCCCTTGCTAAATGACCCTTAGGCTTGTGTGGAGGAGTCTTGCCTTTCAAAGAATGAAAAAAACAAAGTACTAACAGATAGCCACTTGGATAAAAGTTACTTTAATCACAGGAGAACCCAGCCTGGATTTTGAAAGGAGAAACTGACTGGATTTTGATAGCTTTAGTATGGTCCAAACAGAATCTCAATTGCCAATGTACATCCAAACAATGCAAAAGGCATTCATCCTTGCAGAAATTGGAAAAGGCAGGTGAATCAAAATAAGGTCATTCACAGAAGGCATCTTTGGCAGAAATTAAGTGTTCGTATGAAATAAACCCTTTACTGGACACCAAATAAGAGGGGAGGGTGAAGAATCAAGCGATTGCAACTCTGAAACCCTTAAGAGCCACCAAAAACAGTTTTCCAAAACTGCTTCAAGTACTAGGTAGCAGAGATTCAAAACAAAGGGCCTACAGAATTAAGGGCAGATCTCAGGGTGGAGCTGGATCCCGTACTAGGGGATGAAATAGAAGTGTACCTTTGAGGAATGCCTTGGAATGATCTTAAAAAAAGCAAGAGGCACGCCATATCTGCCAAAGTTAAAATTAGAAATGGCCACAAACTGTACTTTAATAGTGAAAAGCTAGAACTTGAAAGAAAAAAGCAAAACAGATTCCAAAGGGACAAAGAAAGGGTAGAGTCCCAGAGCCTCTGTCCACAGGACAAACCTTTTCTAGTCAGAGTACATTTCTAGTAGATTCCCTCTCATAAGATGACAATGTATGAACTGCCTGCAAAATCTTGGGATTTCTGGCAAACTGGAGGAACCATGTGGTCAACTTGAAGGACTGAAGATTGGGACTTCTACACCTGCTGGATCTAGAATGAGATCCGGTACAGGGGTACTTAAAGACCAAAGGAAAGCCACACCTCAGGCCAAAAGGGAGCAATGAGGATCACTAGCTCTGCAGCAGGCTGCTTTATGTAGAAACTTTACTAAAGGCACTGGGGAATAGGCACAAAGCAGTCCCAAGGGCCAAGCACCAGTGTCCCTGGGTGACTGTCCTTGTAAGGAAACAATGTTGTAACAGTTGCTGCTCACTTGGCTGGTGTTGGACTGGGAGGCAAACGGATTGCAACATGGACTGCCTCAATGCAGAAAAATCCAAGCTTCTACTTTGATTTACGGACCAGTCACACGGCAAGGGAATTCTGTTGAGGCAGTCTTCAAGAATGCTGACTTCTCAGCAGTTTCTGTTAACTTGCACAGGATGTGCTTTGCCATCACCCACTGCCAAACTCTCATGGCCTGACAAGATAAGAATGTGTTCTCCCACTTATTGAGATAGAAACTGTCCATCTGCACTACAATCAGATCAGAGGAACGGGTGTCCTGAAAAGCCTAAGGACTTTCACATCAGCGTTCTGAATACAAGAGATATGGGCCTCTGTGGAAGACCAGTCCCTTGAACCATCCTCCCTTCTGAATGCCCCCCAACTCTAGGAGGGAGACAACCATAGTGACAATGGTAGACTAAGAAATTACAAATGCTCTCCCTTGGGTTACCAACGGAGACTGCAACCACCAGTGAATCTGCTCATGACACTTAACTGTACTGGATATTCCAAAGGATAAGGAAAGGCCATTGAACAGCAAGAATTCATTATAGGGGCCTCGTGACATCTGGCTAAAGGAATCAACTCTACTGATGCTGCCATATAACCCAGAAGCTTCATAACTGGATGTGCCAGTAGTTTTGAAGTTGCAAGAACTGACCAGTCCTGAGCCCAAAGGCCGAATACCCTGGAGCTCAGGAGCCTGGAGATTTGACAGCGTCTAAAACGACACCCTATGAAAAATTGTTTAAGAACTTACCATAACAATAGACATCTTCCTATTCTCTGCTGCAGTACTTAAGGGAGTTGCTTGCCAGGGCAACAACCTGACATCAGCCAGTAAACCAGTCTTAGTACCAAAAGGTGCACGGTATGCATGACATTGGCCAACAGCGGCCATCCATAAAGACTCACCACCCTCACATCTGAGACACTCACTCTCCATCTGGGACCTAAGGAAATGAGGATCACTGCATCCAAGAAAGGCAAGAATTGGGGAAAGGGGGAGGGGGGGGTGGAATACTCCAAAGGACATTGTTATAGTAAATTCTTACACACAATTAAACTATGTCCTATTCTTCTGTTGCAGTATTTCTGACTTAATGGAGATTACAAAAGCTCATCAGGAAAAGGCGGAGGAAGTGGCAGATACATTTAAGGAAGCTATGGAGAATGGACCTGGCAAACCCTGCCCTGAATCTAGAGATGGAATCCAGCTTAGTGTTTGGTGAAGGTGTGGACAGAAGTTCAAGTAGCTGCTTCTAGGATAGGAGATGGTATCCAAATACCTTAATGCCCATGAAGATACTGCCCTGGTAGAGTAGGTTTTGAGCCAGGGAGAACCTTACCATAGTGGACGTAGCAAAAGGTAACAGATTTGGACACAGATATGGTGTGTTTAGACACAGGCAATGGAAAGACAAGTAATTGATTTGTTTTCCTGACTGGTTTAGTCAGGAGTAGAACCTGAGCTGTCTGCAGGATCCTCTATTGTTCTGGGGAGATGAAAATTTGGTAGGTGAACTGGCTGGTTTAGGGGCAATTCATTGACAACCTTTGGAATGAACGAGGGACTGGTTTGCAGGGACACTCCGATTTTATGGAAAGACAAGGGGGGAGAAGCCATAAGACTTGTAGCTCAGACCCACCTGGCAGACGTAATGGTAAACAATCCTCCTGGTCGCCAAGTACATTGCTTGAATTAGAGGAAACTGGTACAAACGTTGCTTGCCAATTTCTCTAGTACAAAAGTTGAGGTCTCAAGGTGGAGCCACTGGTCTTCCTGGTGGGTCTGATATGAAGGACATCTTTGAGGAATTGTTTAGTTTTGAATCTGGAAGCTAAGGGGGGATTTAGTGGTAAACAAGCAGAAAAGCTGCCAACTGAGCTTTGACTGAACATGCTAGTCCTGCATTAAGCAATTCACACAGATAGAACCATGGGCGGGAGCACTTTCAATGGGTCCTGGGTTCCTAGCCCGACACCAAACAGAGAACCTCTTCCGTTTGGAGAGGCAAGATTTTCTAGTAGGTTTCCTGGCCTCCTGCAGTACTTTAAGCACATCCTCAGACTGAAGATGTCTGAATGGTATTAGGGCTGGATCTTCCACAGTTAAGTTTCCAGATGTGGGCATAGGATTAAGCCTTTGTTCTGCATTAGCAGGTCCACTCAGTGGGGTAACTTGTGATTGCTCTTGGGTAGGTGAAGTAGGAGGGGAAGTACAGTTATGTAAACTTAACATAAAATGTAGATGTTAGGAGTGTATTCACTGTTGCAGTCCTCACACTTGGGTTTATCCTGCCAGGGGTAGCCCTCAGTCAGCCTGAATACCAGAAGCATAGTATTTCTGCGTCAGTTGCTGTCGCTCCAGGAATGATGTCCGGTCATCAGTGGCATAAAAACAAGCAGCAGACATCATTACATCAGTTTTTCTTGCCCTGAATGTCAGGAGCCCCCAAATAGGGACCTAAGTTATGGTGGAATAACACCACCAGTAGAAAGTAAATACCAATAGCCGTGTAAAGAGAGAGGAAGAGAGACACTAGGGGGCTGGAGGGCGGGAAACCAGGACTGCAACAGTGAATGCACACCTACATTTATGGTAAGTGTACATAACTGTACTATATTATAGTGTTTCACTGTTGCAGTCATCACACTTGGGTTGATTCTCAAAGCTGAACAGGTGGAAGCAGAGTTGGGGCTGGCTGGGATGCCCTGCAGAACTGCAGTTGCAAAGCCTGCCTGCATTTGGAAAAAAAAGATAGGCAGTTGGTAATGCTTGGTGAAGCATTGAACAGAACTAAAGTTGCAGCTTACAGAATGTCCCTGGTAGGGGACTCCTCTGAGAAAGTCTACAGAGGTTGAAGTTGCCCTAGTGGAATGTGTTCTTACTCCTGTGGGGGTGGTTTCCCATGATGTTTATAACAGAAATTTACAGTGTGCTATCCATTTGGAGATGGTTTGTTTGATATGGCCCTGCCCTCTGCCCCTGGCACAACACCGATTAGATTAGTAAACTGGTCAGATTTCCTAAAGGGCTTAGTCCTATCCAAGTAGGATCAGAGCTGTCTGTGCAGATCTAAAGAGTGCAGTATCCTTCCCCCCTTATTTTGAGGTTTATGGAAAAAGGTGGGCAAATTAATAGTTTAGCTGAGAGCCACACTGGACACTACCACTTTAGGCATGAAAGTTGGGTTAGTCCTGAGGGAGACCCTGTCAGCATGGAAAATGAAGGGTTCCACAGCCATAAATGCTTGTAGCTCTCTTAGCTGAAGTGATGGCCAGAAGCAAGGCTGTTTTCCAAGAGAGGAATTTTAACTCTGCTGAAGCCACAGGCTTGGGGGGGGGTCAGCATGAGCTTTTCCAACACAAAATTAAGGTCCCAAGCAGGGGTAAGGGCTCTTCTTGGTTGCCTTAAGTTGTTAGCCCATCTCAGGAACTGCTTTATGAGAGGGTGTGAAAAGAGGTGGTTCAGTGCTGCAATGGGTAGATATGGCAGAGGCATGGATTTTAATGGAAAAGAAGGATAGGTCCCTGTGGAGGAGGTCTGCTAGGTAACTCAGGATGAGAGGTAAGGAGGGCTGTGCTGGGTCAGCTCCTTTATAGTCTGGATCCAGGGAACAATACCTTTTTCCACTTGCCAGCATTGGATTTTTTTAGTACTGGGTTGTCTGGCTTCCCGTATAAAATATCCAGGACCTGTCTGCATAGGCTGTCCACTGGAGGAGAAGACGAGGAATAAGCCAGGCTGCCAGGTTCAGGGTCTGCAATTGTGGATGCAAGAACTCTCCCTCTTGCTGAGTCAGGAGAGTTGGAATCTGAGGGAGGTGCCATGGAGGAAACAGACACTGTGCAGTAATGGGTACCAGTGCTGGCGTGGCCAGTCTGGGGCAATCAGGATTTCCCTTGGTCTTTCCTCCCTTATTTTGAGTAATACTCTTGTAAGAGGAGGTGGGGGGAATGCATAAATTGAGAGGTTTACCCATTGGAAGTATGGGGCATCCACTTTCCAGGCCTTGCTGTGAGGTTCCCTGGGGCAGAATTTACTGAGCTGGTGGTTGTGGGGAGAGGCAAATGGGTCCCACCTTCGGGGTACTCCACTTCTGGATTACAAGGCTGAAGATGTTGCCACTCGTGTGGGTCTAGGAGATTTATGCTTACGTTGTCTGCCAGAAAGTTTTGGTTGCCTGCCAAGAATTGAGCTAGCAGGTGAATATGCATGGCTGAGGCAGTGTTCCAAGCGGTCATGGCTAACCTGCAGAGTGGGTAAGAGGGAGTGCCACCCGCTTGTTGATGTACATCACTGTGGTGTTGTCAATTTTGATTAGTAGAGGCCCCGGAGAGAGTAGGGATCTGAATGCTGTCAGAGCGTGCTGAACAGCTAGCATCTCTTTTTGGTTGATGTGCAGATGAATTTGATTTGGGCTCCAGTGGGCTCCAGTGGCCCTGAAGGCACCTGCCATCCAGGTGTGCACCCCCAGGCATAGTCCGATGCATCTGTGGTTAGAGTCTGGGCGGTGTGGAGACGTGAGAAGTGAAGTCCCTTGTGGCTGCATGCTGCTGCCCACCAAAGAAAATCTTTCCTTAGACAAGGTATCATAGGTACAAGTTTCCAGGTCCTGAGAATGTTGACCCCAAAGGCTTTTTAAGTACCACTGAAGTTTCCTCATATGCAGTCTGGCATATGGAATTAGAATACAGGAGGCCATCAACCCTAGAGCTTGCAGGATTTTCCTTGCAGATAACTGGGTTCTGGTGGCCAGTTGAGAGAAGTAGCCTTTCAGACAGGCTTGTTTTTCTGGAGTAAGGAATGCCATTTGGGAGGCTGTGTCCAGGCTTGCTCCCAGGAATACAATATTTTTGACTGGGGACAAGTTTGGATTTCTTTTCATTGATAGTGTACCCCAGTGAGGTTAGTAGGTCCTTTACAAATGTCAGGTGCTGCAACAGCTTCCACAGACTGTCTGCCTGAATTAGGCAGTCATCCAAGTAGGGATAAATTTGGATATTTGTCTGCAGTAAGCAATGGCTGGAGCCAGGTATTTTGTGAAAAAACTGGGAGCAGTTCATTAGCCAAAGGGAAGTGCAGAGAACTGATGATGCATAAATCCTGCCCTGAAATGTAGATATTTCCAGCAAGAGTCTCCGATTGGAATATGCAGATAGACCTCTTATGTCTAGGCTGGCTAACCAGGCATCTTTGGACAGCATTGTGAGAAAATGCTGTAGAGTGATCATTTTGAATTTTGGTACCACCAGAAAGGTGTTTCGAATGGATAGATCTAAGATTGTGCTCCAGGTGCTCTCTTTTCTGGGTAGGAGGAAAAGTCTAATAGAAACCTTGGCCCATCTGTTCTGCAGGAGCAGGTTGAATTGCCCTCATGGAGAGCAGAGAATGAACTTGGTTTTGTGCCTCTGCTCACTGATTTGGAAGGTCTGGAAACCCTTTTGGGGTTGGCAGCGTGTGGAAATAAAATTTGTTTCCCTGGGACACAATGTTGAGGACCCATCGATCATTGGTGATGGAGGCCCAGTTTTTTTGCATGGGAGGCAAGTTTTCCTCCTAGGGGTAGGAGCAAATGGGCAGAGGTGAGAGAAGGAGTTGAGAAGTCATTGTGAATGACTTTCATAAGGGGGTGGCTTAGCACTCCCCATTTTAGAAGTGGAAGTACACCATTGCTTAGATCTCTGCATACCCCAAGACTGTAGTCTGAGGGGTCTGCTTCCCCTAGGTCTAGTCTGAGGTGGCCTTGAGAGGGCTGGAAAGTACCAATTGTTTTGAGGGGGCAATGCCTACTGAATCTTGGAGGCTGGACTTGCAAAAAGTCTGTCTGCATAGACCGCTTTTTCTTCCATTTTTTCAAAACCTCTTCTGCTTTGGTGCAAAAACAGATGGTCTTTATTCAGTGGTGCGTCCAATAATTTAGATTTGACATGGTGTGGCAAGGTCAGTTCCTTAAGCCAAGCATGCCTTCCCAAGTACAGAACCTGTGACGTTACCCTGCAGGATGCTTCTAGGGCATCAAACCCACATTGCAGGATATGCTTACTAACTTGGCTTGCAGAATGCATAAGCTTCTGTAATTATTTTTCTGCACAGTCAGGGAAGGTAGATAATTTTTGTTTAAAAAGTTCCATAGTATGTTGCTGGTATTTCAGGATGTGGAACGGACATATGCTGTAATGGAAAGAGTTGCAAAGGTGTATACTTCTACCCCATCTGTCTAAAGCTCGGGAATCCCTGTCAGAAGGGGTGGGATTCTTAGCTGTGGTTGCTTTTATTCCTTTAGGTCCTTGGGAGATAACCTCTTGGTCTACAGTAGTAGTTTTTTTCTTTAATTTCTGCGAGTCAGGGACTCTGCCTCCTGCTCCCAGGAAACCTGACGGGTACTACAGAGCATCAGGAGTTAGACTGGATTTCATAAAATCATCATCCACAACATCCAGAACAGGAGGAACAGCTGAGGGTCTGTGCTGTAGTAAATCTAAAAATTCCCAGAGTCTTTTTTTTGGACGGAGGATAATCCTGGCATTCGCAATGGAAATGCTCTCTCAAGGTATGTAGGGTTTTTCCCCCAAAAGAAAAATCCTCTGGAAGAGAGGCAGAAGGAATGGATTCCTCTGCATCTGAATCCTCATAAGCAGATAAGGGCATGTCTTCATAATCACAAATCTCAGTCGGACTCCTGGTCAGATAAAGCTGCTGGGGACAAGTCTCTTTTAGCAGGAGTAGGCTGGCTTCCCCTAATGAGCATAAGGTCTTCCGCCATTTTAAGCATCAAAGATTGAAGCAAGGAAGCAGGCGCTCGAGTTTGGGTCAGTTTAGGCATAGTTCATACTCTGGGCCTTAGAAACTCTAATTTTAGAAAGAACTAAAGATGCAAAAGTAGTCTCAAATATTAGTAGTGCAAATAACTTTCTCAAAAGCCGGTGCCTGCACAGCGGCTCTGCACCCATCCAAGGTAGAGACATCCACAGGTTCCTTCAAGAGAGTCTCGCTGTATATCTGACTCCAAACGGGCCTCTGTAGCAGCCTGCAAATCCGGAAGCGGACAGTTTTGTACCCCGTGCGGTCTATCGTTTTTTTTTTAAAAGATCAGTAGTCTGGCGGCTTACTGAAGCCATTTCGGAATACGGAGATCTAGAGTGAAAGAATTTAGCTATGATAAGGGCCTGACGACTTAGTTCTGACGTTGAACAAAAACAGCGAGGGACATCATGGTTTGGGCCTAATCAGGTGACAGTAAGAATAGAAATCTCGATGTGGTATTTGCTTTCCACAGGCGAGACAATTGTTAACTTTTTCCTGACATCTGTTAGAGCAAGAGAAAAGGATCCCCAACAGGGTACTTAGCTTTAGAAGACAAACTTCTATTTAAAAAAATGAAAACTCAGGTAGCGGCTGACCGGCACTCGTGCAAACTGTTTCTGCTTCGGGCTCCTCGGCAAGAAAGACTGATGTAATGACATCAGCTGCCTGTTTTTATACCACTGACAACCTGACGTCAGTCCTGGAGCGACAGCAACTGACGCAGAAATACTAAGCCTCTGGTATTCGGGCCGACTGAGGGCTATCCCTAGTAGGATAACCAAAGTGTGATGACTGCAATAGTGAAACACAAAGAACATCCAATACTGTCTTGGCCAATAGGGACTAGAGCAAGATTTTAGGCTTTTCATGTTGGACTGGGACTGGTTCTTGGCATTCATAAATTCCCACCAGGGGCTCCAATATCCTAGACCTGGTCATTACCAACATGAGAAATGTATGCTTCACACCTATGGTCACCTCCTCGTTGGTCAGGTCAGACCATAAGCTAATCAACCCTTGACATCCACATCCCACCCCCAGTAAGGAAGCCTCCATAAAAAATTCTCCAAAGCTAACTTCATGCTACTCAAGTCAGAAGTGACCAACTTCATGACACCCATGCAGACTGGAACTGAAAGTTCAACTGCTGAATCCTACACAAGGCACTGTACAAGCACATCTACTCATGCATGAATCGTGCCATCCCCAATAGAACCAAGATGCTCTCCAAAAAAAAAAGGGAAGCCAATCTGGTGGTCCCTTACCATAAACAAACTTTACAACAAAAGAAACTGTTGCAGAAAAGAAGAAAATCCCATGATGCAAAAAACTCCCTTACCAGCCTCAGTAAGAAGCAGAGATCCCTCAAAATACTCCAAAGCTAGTTATGAAAATAAAATTGCCAAAGATTCCAAAGACAACCACAAGGCATCCTATAGCTATGTCAAGAATCTAAATGGCAATGCTCAGATCTGCTATGAGCTACAACAGAATGGCATTAAATATACTGATCCCAAGGATATTGCCAATATATTGGCAGATCGATTCAGTGCAAAACTTCACCCCCCTCAAGGGCTCATCTCAATACCAAAAGATTGCCAAATTCAGGTAACAGCCACACAGGTAAAAAAAACGCACTCTCCAAAGCTAAGAATACAGCTTCCATGGGAGCACTCTCCAAAGCCAAGACTACAGTTTTCATGGGACCAGACATCCCGGGCTGTGTACTACATTAACTACAAAATGAAATGGCACCTCACCTAAGTGTCATGTTTAATCATAACCTTCAAACACTGGACCCCACACAGTTTGGGTTTGTGAAGGGCCAATCTTGTCTCCTGAACCAGACTTCTTCGAATCAGTCTCCAGAGCCATGGACAAGGGGGTAAGGTGGCCCACCACAGCCTATCTGGACCTCGCAAAGGCCTTCAACACCTCCCCCCCCCCACTCTGGAATCAAACTTACTAAGCTGGGCATTAATTCCTACATCACTCGATGGGTTGCCAACTGGCTTACTGACCAAACCCCACACTGTAAAAGTAGCAGACTCCAAATCCAGCTCCAGACAAGTGAAGTAACTCCGGTTTCAGTCCTGGGGCTGCTCTTGTTTGGCATCTACTTCTCTGAAGTACAGGCCAATACTAAGGGACTCTGGCTAACAAAGTTCACAGATGACTGCAAACAGAGCCATTACTGAATCCCCAAATGTGGATATTCTACAAAAGGGCCTTCCAGAAACAGATGCTTGGTGCCAGAATCATGGGCTCAAGCTCAATGCCAAGACAGAATAGTTGTGCAAAATCTTACCATAACCATAGATGTCCCTCTCTTCCATGTTTTAGTATTCTTGGTGTGGGGATTTCCTGCCTTCAGGCAACTCGTACGTCTGCTCCTATACAAAAGCTTCAGCTTGGCTGTTGCAGCTGCGTGGGATGTCACACGTAGGGCCATAAACTAGGGACCTTAAGTATGACGTCTGCACGCACAATCCTCAGAACTTGAAGCTAAGCAGGCAAAGTAGATGGCCCAACTGAATAGGCTGCTGAAGGTGACATTAATAAGGCCCTGGGTCTCTTCTGTAATGGAGAGAGGCATCGGGGATCTAGAGTATGAGGGGGAGAATGGTGGGTGGTAAGGAATATGCAACATGGAAGATAAGGACATATATGATTATGGTAAAATTTCAGACAACTATTCAATGTCTGTGTTGCAGTATTCTTGGTGTGGGAGAGTACCACAGTTTAGTTTGATGAAAGGGTGGCAGATGCAGAAGATGACTCCAAAAAGCCTTGTAGGATTACCCTGGTAAATCCTGCGCGTGCTTTGGAGATTTGGTCCAATTTGTAATGTTTGGTGAAAGTGTAGATCATGTAGCCGCTTCCATAATGGAAGCTGTGTCCATGCCTTTTTGGAAGGCCTTGGAAGTGGCCACTGCTCTTGTGGAGTGTACCTTAACCCCAACTGGAGGGATTTTTCAGTGGTGTGAGTAGCAGAAACAGATTGCCTTTCTAATTCAGGATGCAATGCTCCATTTGGTGACTGCCTTGCCCAATGCCCAGAGGTGGAAAGATAAAGAGTTGTTTGGATTTCTTAATGTTTACATCTTGTAGAGGTAAAATCCGTTGCCTGTGGACTTCCAGGGAGTGGAGCATCGCTCTCTCCCTAATTGGTGGGAGAGGGGAAAAAATTGGGTAAGTGAATGGATTTAGAGAAGTCACTAACTACCTTGGGCATGGAGGCATTAGTCCTCAATGAGACTCTGTTCCTATGAAAGATGGTGTAAGGTCAGCATGCAATTAAGGCTTGTAGCTCAGAAACCCTTCTGGCAGAGGTAATAGACACCAACAGTACTGTTTTCCAATGCTCTCCCTCTAGAAATTACGTCCAGTTTGCAGTGGTTAATAAAGGTATGAGAGGAGGCCCAAGTGGCTGCCGAACAAATATCATCCAACCGAATTCTAGATTTGAAGGCAGCAGAAGTAGAGATGGAACGAGTGGAATGTGCGCGAACTCCTCCAGGTGCGGGTCTCCCAGAAGCTTGGTACGCTAAAAGAATACACTGGGAAATCCAGCGTGACAAGGTGATTTTTGAGACTGCTTTCCCCAAATTGAATTTGGCAAAGGAAATGAACAGCTGGTCAGATTGCCTGTGACCAGCAGTCCTACGAGTATAAAAACGTAGCTGCCTATGAACATCTAATGAGTGCAGCTTGTACTCTCCTTTATTCTGATATTTAGGAAAGACCGGTAGATTTATGGATTGATTTATATTTGTTTCTGAAGCCATTTTGGGAAGGAAGGAGGGATTGGTCCTGAGGTACACTCTGTCCGGATGAAAAATCAAGTAAGGAGGGTTCACAGAAAGGGCTTGAAGTTCCGAAACTAATGGCTACAAGGAATGCTGTTTTCCAGGACAAGTATTGGAGATCCACTGAAGCGGCAGGCTCAAATGGGGGAGCAGTTAGGGTTTGAAGAACTAGTGAAAAATCCCAAGGGGGTACGGCTTCTTTGATAGGGGGTCTGAGCAGAAAAGTACCCTTGAGAAAGGTTTTACACAATTTGGCCGACATCAAGGGCCCTGTGTCATGTCCCACATGGTAATGGGAGATGGCCGCCAATTGTACTTTGACGGTTGAGCAACTATCGCCTTCCTCAAAGAGTCCGGTTAGGACGTCTAGTATGGATGGAAGAGGGGCAGTAAAGGGATCTAGATTATGATGCTCCGCCCAGACGGAAAAACGTTTCCATTTACTGTGGTACACTTTCCTGGTGGAAGGTTTATGCACTGCCATGAGGATGGCTTTGACTGGTGAAGAGATACCGGGAGTCCTAACTAGGAGTGGAACTGGAGCAACCAAGCTTTCAGCTTCAGACTGTCCAGATTTGGGGTCGACAAGCCCGACGGATGGGAGATTAGATCCGGACTGGGATCCAGAATCCAGGGGGGGATTCACTAGGTGAGACCACAGGTAAGGGAACCAAGTTTGCCAAGGCCAGAATGGGGCAATGAGGATCATCCTGCTCCCCAACCGCGAGGCTTTCTGTAAGAGCTGTAGCATCAGGGGTAGAGGAAGATGGGCATAAAGTAGACCGGGCGGCCAAGCATGCACCAGAGCATCTCTTGGAGTTTCCCCTGGAAGGGGAATCAGAGTGAAGAAATTGTCGCATTTGGTGTTTGAGGGAGAGGCAAAGAGATCGCAGCAGGGTTGCCCCCATATTGCGAATATCTGCTTCGCTACTACTGGGTTGAGAGACCACTCGTAAGGGGAAAGAATGGTGCGGCTGAGTTTGTCCGTTAGGATGTTGGCCCGCCCCAGAATGTGCATTGCAATCAAAGCGGTTGGTGGAAATCGCCCATTCCCACACACTCATGGCTTTGCGGTATAGAGGGTAGGACCTGGATCCCCCCGGTTTGTTGATGTACCAGACAACAGACATGTTGTCCGACTGAATTGCAATAGTTCCTACAGGGAGGAGATTCTGAAGTGCTTGCAACGCATACAGCACCGCTCTCATCTCCAGAACGTTGATATGCAGGGAGGTCTCTATCGTTCCACGTGCCTTGGACTGTCCTGCCTGAATAAAGCCCCCCACCCGAGGCAGGAGGCGTCCGTGGTCACAGTGGCGAGAGGGGGTGGAGTTCAGAAGGATCGTCCCGTATGGAGATCCGGAGCATGAAGCCACCATAACAGGGCCCTCCTGCAAGCCTTGCTGATAGCGATGGGGTGATGGAGGAAAAGACTGAAAGGACCATTGCACTAGAAGTGTCCACTGCAGTACCCTCATGTTTAGGCAGGCACATGGAAGGAGCGTTATCGCTGCCGCTATGGAGCCCAGCGCCCTCAGGACCAATTCCGCCAGTTGGGCTTCTGACTGGAGGATGGCCTGCACATGAAGTTGCAAATTCCGTAGTCGTTCCGAAGTCAGGAAGGCTCGTAGATCTCTGGTGTCTATTCTGGCTCCTATAAATTCTATGACTTGTGTCAGAGCAAGGGAAGATTTGTCCGCATTGATCGTGATGCCTAATTGGGGGGCTAGGCGGAGAAAGTAATCTCTGAATGAGCAAAGTAGATGCCTTGTTGGGGCGGTCAGGAGCCAGTCGTCCAGGTACGGGAAGACCTGCATTCCCTGGAGTCTCAGGTGGGCCGCTATCACTGCTAACACCTTGGTGAACACCCTGGGGGCTGTGGTGAGGCCAAAGGGAAGGACCATGAACTGGTAGTGACTGGCTCCCAGCCGGAAGCGGAGAAACCTCCTGGATAGTCCGTCCATTAGAATGTGGTAGTTATGCATCCTTGAGGTCTATAGAGCACATCCAATCGTTCTCCCGTAGGAGGGGGAGAATAGATTGAAGACTGACCATTCGGAATTTTTCCTTGGTTACCGACAGGTTCAAATGTGAAAGGTCTAGAATTGGTCTCAAGTCCCCCATCTTTTTTGGCACCAGAAAGAACCTAGAGTAGAACCCTAATCAGAGCTGGTCTTGGGGGACGGGCTGGATGGCTCTTTTTCCTAGCAGCTGCTGGATTTCTGCAGCTGCAGCCTCCCTCTGATCGGGTGGTACATCGGGGAGGTTCCTGATTTTGGGGACATGAAGCATTGGAATTTTGTACCCTCTGGATATAATTCGAAGCACCCAGCGGTCTGATGTGATGGACTCCCATGCCGCTAGGTGCTCCGAGAAGCGCCCCCCCCCCCGAATGCCTCCAGAGTGGAGCAGCCGGGCAACCCTTCAGAGCTGCTGCGTGGGCTGGTCAGAGAAGGATTCTCTGGACCCAAAGTTCCTCGGAGCCCCTCTGCCCCTGGGCCGGCGTCCTCCCTGTGCTCCTCTGCCACGGAAGGACTGGTTGTCCTGAGCGGGTTGGGAATGTTGCGATTTCCGGAACCACATCTTCTTCTGAACCTTTTGGTTCTTCAAAAAGGACTGCTGGGGAGCAGAAAAGTGGACTCCGATGGCAGACCACATCTTCCGGTCCTTCTCGCTCTGGACTAGCGTCTCAAATCGTTTTGCCAAACAGGGCAGAACCATCGAAAGGGGAGTTCACAAAGGACGCTTTAAAGGGCTCCGCAAAGTCACAATGCCGGAGCCAGGCCTGACGTCTCATGACTAGGCCCGCTCCGCTAGCTCTAGCGGCTCCCTTGGTGGCGTGGGACAATAGCCGCATAGAGGTATTCGAAATGGATCTCAGAGTGGCTATTTGGGTGGAGTACAACTGTTTGTCCTCCGCCGACATGGACTCAAGGGGGGAGGCAGCATATTCTTTGATAAGATCCCGCTGCATCCTGATTACGTGTGCCATATAGTTCAGGGACCTTACTGAAAAGGTCGCTGAAATAAAAAAACTCGCTTCCCCAAGCGATCCATCGAGTGGGACTCCTTGCTCGGTGGATGGACCGAGGGGCTTTCCTGAGCTAGTTCCCTCTTCGTGGCTGCCGCAGTCAACATGGCATCTACGGGGTAACCCTTGCTCCAGTGGGAGCAGTCTGCAGGGGGGGGGCTCAGTATCCTGTCAGTGCGTTTAGGAACTGGCTCCACGGTGTCCGGGTCCTTCCACGCCCTGGTGGTAAGTTCCACCAGGGGGTCGGCCAGAGGGGACACCCAAGAGGTAGACGGGCCTGCTTCAAATGCCTCCAGAAACACGGACTGAGGAAGCCTTGGGGGGCAGACCACCCACCTCTGATCCTAAGCATTTCCATGAGGTCTCCAAAGGAGACATCCTCAGGGGGGTGATCTTGGGGAGCCTTCCCCTTCACCCAAGTCAGTGTCCTCTGTTAAGGACTCAGGGGAGTCCACATGCCGCCTCTTACACTTGCGAAGCACTTCCTCGGGGGGGGGGTCCGAGGAGGACTCGCCAGCAACATCCTGTTCCAATGGAACAACCTGGGACATTGGAGCAGGCTGTCCCTGTGGCCGGGTGATGGAAGCCTGGCCCAGCAGAGAGGGAGTGCAGGGTGGAGCAGAGACAAGAGCCGGGGGTCCGGATGCTCTCGACAGAGCCCTCTTCACTACATCAAAGGCAGAGGGGGAACCGCTCTCCCTGGGCTCCGAGAGCAGACTCCCACCTCGGATCCGATGAAGGGATCGGAGCCTGCGCAGAGACAGTCGGATCCGAAGGACCAGTGTGCTCCGACCTGGACGGAGCCGAACGCACACAGAATCCCTCGGATCCGAAGCTCGGCCCACGGCTCTGAGAGGTCGGATCTGACAGATCCGAAGTACCAAGTACTGTCGGCGCCGACCCACCCCCAGCTCCAAACCCGGGAAGCGGGTCAGAGAAGGAGCAATCTGAGCAAATAAGGGTGTAGAGCTCCCCCCAAAGGGGGGGGGGCAAGAGCACTCGCATCTGCAGCTGAGCCTGGATGAACCTTATCATCCGGTCCAAGTCTGCATCTGACATACTGTAAGTCTATCTCGATGAGGCCACAGAGGCAGGCCTGGAATGCCGCCTCGATTGAGATCGGGCCTCCTCCTCCTCGGGTCCTGGGGAGAAACAAGGAGATCGGAGCTGAGGAGGAGGAGACCTAGAAGCTGTGGAGGGAGAAGCCCGCTTAGCCGGCGGGGCCGAAGCGGAGGCCTCGGCCCGCCGCTTGTGGTGCTTCTCCCTCCGTTTCTCCCTCCTGGCCTCCCTGTCCTCTGGCACTTTAGCGGGAGTTGAGTCCCGGTCGAAGGAAGGGGGGCAGGAGTGGCTACCACCACAGGCTGTGGTAGTGCCATGGGAGGAGCGGGGGCCGAAGCAGAGTCCGGGGCAAATGTCCCACCAGGACAAGCTTCGACCTCCGCTCTCAGTGCCCTGGGGTTGAACGCTGCACAAATGGTACAGCCTGAGGAGAGGTGTTCAACCCCAAGGTACCGAATGCACAGAGTGTGGCCATTAGCCGGGGAGAGCTTATGGCCACACTCTGTACATTTTGAAAAAAATGGCTTTTGGGGCCTCTGCTATACTGAGGGAAGAAAAGTACTACACAAGCACACAGGCCCCAAAACACTAACACACACACTAACGACCAGTGAGGGGAGGGAAAAAAACTATATAAAAGGTACAAATAAAAGGGAACCTAACACTTACACACTGTTTTAAATCTAAAGACAGAAAAGGAAGAAAATACACTTATCTTAAATCGCTAACAGCTCTGAAAATCCAGCTACTCACAAGCGCGGCAAACTAGATCTGGGATCATGGAGGGTTGGCAGGGGATTATGGGTGAGGGGAGGAGCTAGGAGCTCGGATCCATTGGCTATAAAACAAGTTGCCGGCTCGGATCCGATATCGGATCCAAGACCCACAGGTCGCTGACAAATGAAGTCCCTACTTCAGATCTGTAGATTGGCTGATTAGCCGGTTCTAATGGGAGCTGGGTGAGTTTTTCCAGGATGAAGTTCAGGTCCCATGGAGGAGGGGACAGGCTTCCTAGGTGGTCTGATATACAAGACCCCTTTAAGGAAAAGTTTAACATGTAGTCTGGCTAACAAGGGGGGCTCTAGAGGTAAGCAGGCAGATAATATGTACAGGTGCACTTTCACTGATGAATAGGAAAGTCCACCCTTTATAAGTTAACATATATGAAAGGACTAGGGGGTGTCAGCCTCGTAAGGGTCCATTTCCTGTCCCTGACACCACTGAGTAAATCTTTCCCATTTACCAAGGTATGATTTTCTAGTAGTGGGTTTCCTGGCCACCCTCAGGACGGACAGCATGTCCTCTAAATAGTGGTGTCTGAATGGGGTCAGTAATTTCTCTCTCAGTCAGGGATAGCATTTTCAAGTCTGGGTGTAGGAGAGCTCCTTTGTCTTGCGTCAGAAGGTCCACCTTGTGGGGTAGCTTGCAGTGATTGCCCTTGGCTAAATTGTGCTGCCTTGGCCAGCAGGGAGTCACTAGCAAGATATTTGGTTTGTCCTTCCCGATTTTCAGAATGACTTTCCGAATCAGAGGTAAGGGGGGAGGAGGCGTAAAGGAACTTACTCCCCCAAGCCTGGAGAGTAGACACCTTCAGTTTCACCTGGGAGAGGAAGTCTTTGTGCAGAAGGTCTGCAGCTGCTGTTCTGGGAGGAGGCAAACAGGTCTATTTGTGGAGTGCCCCATCGGTGGACTGTCTAGATGGACTGTCCTGTCCAGCATCCATTCGTGTTGTGGAGTATGTTCTGCTCACGTCTGCTTGCTTGTCCTGCGAAGGGACGTAGCTGGCCTGCAGGGATAGGTTGTGCTTGGATGCTAGGTCCCAAATTAGCAGGGCTAGCTTGCACAATTGGTATGCCTTGGTACCTCCTTTGTTTATGTACCACATTACAGTGGTATTAGTCACCATCAGAAGAGGACCTGGTAGCAGTAGGGGTATGAATGTCTGTAGAGAAAAGAACTGTCGTCATCTCCTTTACATTGATGTGCTTAGTTTTCATGGGCGGATGTCACTGGGCTTGGACTCAAGTGCAAGGTGGCTACCCAACCTGAGTCCGAGGCATCTGTATGCAATACTTGTGTGCGTTGAGTGGGCTGCAGTGGAAGCCCCGGTTTAGTTGTACTTGTTGGATCCACCAAATGATTTCCTCCTTTAAACACGGAAGAAGGGGGATAACTTGTTCCAAGTGACTCTGGTGCTGTGACCAGATATTCCGTAGGTGGTATTGCAGTTTTCGCATATGCATTCTGGCCAATGGTATCATAGGAAAGGTTGCTGCCATCAATCCCAGGAGTCAAAGGAATTGCCTTGCAGTGACTGTCTGGGAGAGCAAGACTTCCTGGAAGTGGGAAGTTAGAGAACCTTGCTCTGTGGGAGAAAGGCTTTCATTTGTTTTGTATCGATTTTGCAACCTAGGAATATCTTGTCCTTGTCTGGGTTCAGAGAGTACTTCTTAAGGTTTAGGGGTGAACCCTAGACTTTGTAGAAGGGACACGGTGAAGTGTAGGAATCTGACTGTGCTAGGATAAGGAGGTCATCCAGATATAGGTAAATCGGATTCCTTGGATCCTGCAGAACGCAATGGCGGGAGCTAGGCACTTTGTTTTATCCCCTGCCCCAAGAGTGTTTACAAAGGGCAAGGCCATAAATTGGAAGTGCGATGATGGGCCAGAGAAATGCAGGAAACTTCTGTGAGGCCCTGATGGGAATGTGCAGGTAAGCATATTTTAGGTCCAAGATGACAATGAAAGCATTTGAGAGTATTGGGGGGGGGGGGGGGGGTAAGAGTGGGAAGTGACAGCATTTTGAAGGTGGGTACCTGCAGGTAAAGGTTTAGGAAGGAGAGATCCAAAATGGGTCTCCAGGGCCCAGGAACAGACGGAAGTAGAATCCCTTTCCTTCTTGTCCTGTGGGAACAGGCTCTATTGTGCCTTGTTGCAGGGCTTCCAGAATTTGTGGAAGGAGATGGCATTGTTTTTCTGGGGGAAAAGGAATGCCCCTTCCAGGGAGGGGGAATAAGATTCCAGGATAGAAAGGATCCTTTTTGAATAATGGTCAATACCCATTGGTCTGTGGTGATTTTTTGCCAGAAGGGGAGACTGGGGATAAGGCGAGCTTAGAGGGGCAGATGGGCAAGGCAGCTGCGCATTAGTAGAACCTCCCCTGTCCTGAAAGGGTTGTCTAGGCTGAGGAGGTCGGTCAGTGGGCCTGGATGAGGAATGTCTAGTTCCTCTTCTGGGTCTGGAGGAGGAGGCAGCAGAATGCAGGTTATGCCTAACAAAGGTGGTCTTAGCCGGGTAGTTACTATAAAATTTGGGTATAGGGGATACCAGGAGATGTTTAATATTCTGTAATTCTTTGTTTTTTTCTTGCATATTCTTAAAATCGGTCTGCAGAGTGCTTTCCAAAGAGGAAGTTTTGATCCAGGGGAGGCGTCCAAGATTTTGGACCAAGTCCTCTGGCAGATTCTGTAGTCCAAGCCAGGAATATCTCCTACGGACAGATGCTGAAGCTGCAGAGCGAGCAGAAGCTTCTGCAGCATCGCAGCTGCATCTTATGGAGTGTCTAGCCACTTGTAGTGCCAAGGGTAATTTGGAGACCACCTCCATTTTAATGTAATGGTCAGGAATTGAAGCTAGTATAGAGGTGGCTTGGGATACTAAATCCAGGGCATACGTGGTCATGTGAGTTTGATAGTTAATTGCTCTGAAGGCCAAAGTGGAGGAAGTGTACACCTTCTTGCCTATCCTATCCATGGATTTGCTATTTTTATCCATGGGCACTAACTAGGGAGGCAGAAGGCAACAACCTAGACTGTTTATCAGGGGCAGTGGCAATCACTGCTGGGTCTGCTAAGGGTGGCTTTGAGGAATTTTTGTTCCTCCGGCACCTTGTAAAAGAGGTCAGGGTGCTTAGGTGCAGGAGCCTTTGAGTCAGGTGCTAGAGGCTGCAGTAAAGGCATCCAAATATGCAGGAAGAACAGGGGGTACCTGCTGAAGGGGAGGGGGACTCCACTTTCAGTTCAAAGTATCTTTTGGGTTCTGTCATTTGGGAAGTATCCCATTTGAAATGGTCTTTCATTTTGGTGATGGTTTCACCAAATGTAAGGTCTTCAGGTGGAGAAGACCCTTCCACAGAATCCTCATCAGAATACTCATTGGGAGAAGTAATCTAGGATGCATAACAGATGGATTAATCAGAGAAAGAGTAGGTGGATGCATGTTTTTCCTCAAGTAGGGGAGCCATGGGAATGGAAGCAGAGGGAGGCCAAGGGCTTAGCAGGGACAAAGTAGTTGGGGGTGAGGCAGAAGGCCTAAGAGCCATAAATGCCTGCATAAGATAAGAGGTGAAGGCCTCCCAGTCTGGAGGGCCTTCAGAAGCAGGTGTAATGCATTTTGTTTTCTGCTTCTTTTTGGTTAGAGTCTGTCTAGAGCTGGGTTAGCAAGTGGCTGTATCAGAGGTCTGGATCCCAGTCGAATGAACCACCAAATTTGGTTCCCCCTCGACAGACAGGTGTGTGTGTCCGAGTAAGCTCAGTGGACGTGCCGGTCGTCAGATGTGCATCGGCCTCCACTAGGGAGGTCGATGGAGCAGGACTGTCAACTCTTACATCGGTAGTTGGTGGGGCGTCCAGGTGCTAAGCGGCAGGCGATGAAGGCCTAGGCATCCTGGCCTTCTTACACGGAGGTTCTTGGGTGGCCTCCGAAGCGGGATCCATTCAGAGAGCTAGACGTTTAAGGTGTTGGTTTTCTTAGTAAAGGTTTAAAGCTGCCAGATGACTATGGAAGGTCTTGCACACAAAAGATTTACAAATAGGGCAGGTGTTATGGTAATGTTCCCAGCCTAAGCAGAAAACACATTTGTCATGGGTGTCCTTATGAGGAATTTGGCGCCCGCATTGGCACTTTCCCTTTTTCCCCTGACATCAGCTGAAAGCTACAACCAAGCCTAAGCAATGAGAAAGGCTGGTAAAAAAGTTAGAAATGCAAAAACCCAACAGGTTACTTATCTAAAGTCTCAGACGTCTGAAGAGCGATCATATGATGCAAAGTAGTCTGCAGCTGAAAATTTGAGGATTGTGCGCGCAGACGTCATACTTAAGGTCCCTGGTTTATGGCCTTACGCATGACGTCCCACGCAGCTGCAACAGCCAAAATGAAGCTTTTGTATAGGAGCAGACGTACGAGTCGCCTGAAGGCAGGAAATCCCCACACCAAGAATAATGCAACACAGGAACAGAAGGGTATGTATAGTTATCCCATTTGGGAAAAAACGTGTAACCATGAATTACCACATGCGTGGCAGTACACTAAACACCAAATGTTTGATGAGACTTTGGGACACAGGTGGACAGTGGTCACCTTCAATAACCACATCGCCACAGTCAGGAAATCCTGTGTGATACCTCATCACTAAGGGCTTTTCATCCAGAAAAAAGGTAAGTGTCACACTGTACTCATCCCTCATTAGACCCATTATAGAATACAACACCCCATTTGGTATGTACTTCAAGACATCTGCAACTGGAAAGGCTGCAGAACTACCTCACTAAAAGAATCACAGGCTTAAGGCAAATGCCCTATGCTGGCAGTTAAAAAAAACTCCACATACTGTCGCACACAGTCTACTCAGAGGCGATCTCTGCTTAACATACAAGGCCATGTCAAACCCAGAGCTGTTGGATATGTTACACTTAAAGAAATCCCAATCCCTCAGAGACTCCAGGGATCTAAACCTTATCACAATGAACAAAACATGCTGGGCGGGATAAGTTCCTGACCCAGAGACTCCACAGACTCTTGGAAATACACAGCCCATACGTGTCAAGCAGAGCGCCTCTTTGGCCCTCTTCAAAAGGATGATTGGGATGGGAGATTCACCCTGGGAATTGTCAATTTCCTATCGCCCTGCTAGACAGGGGTCTTGCGAAGAAAATACTGTGGGAAGAAATAGCCAGGGACTTGTTATGGCTAGGCTTGTATAGGCCTTAGGACCGATAGGTACCTAGGTGGATACTAGGCTATGAACTTTCAACAGGATTTCAGGGATGAGTGGAAGGGGAGGGAATGCATATAGGAATTTCTCCTTCCATGATACTGAAAGTGCGTCCACTCAATGCCTGAGAATGGCATTTTCAGGCACAAAACCGAGGAAGCTGTTCATAGGGGAGGCAAACAAATGCATCTCTGGAATACCCTACTGGTGGACAATGTCGAACACATCCCTGTGAAGCATCCATTTGTGGGCATGCGTCCTGGATCTGCTTAGGGTGTCCACCACTGTATTCTGGCTGGAAGGGGGGGGGGGTGTACACTGCTTAGAAATGCACATAGATAGCAAGCTAGATCCCATACCTGCATGGATAGCCTGCACAGGAGATAGTCTTGTGGTACATAAGCAGGGAGGTACCAGATCCTGTCATGTCAGTGTGTACATGCAACTTCCCTGCCCTTCAGCCAAGTGGAGGTCTAAGGCCACTGCCAGCCCATGTCCAAAGCATCCATAAATAAGGTCAGAGTAGGTGGTACAGGGTGAATGGTAAAGAGAGTTGAGAGATCCACCACTAGAGCTCCTGCTTTAGATACAGGAGTGGAATCATGTGTTCTAGATGGTGAGCATGCAGAGACCATACTGATTTGACGAACCACTGAAGTTTCCTCATGTGAAGCCTTGACAGAGGAAACATTGTGATGGTCGAAGTCATTAGGCCCAAGACCCTGAGGAACTGTCTGGCAGAAATCTGAGGTAGTAGGAATGCTTTTGCGAAGATTAGGGAGATCTCGCATCTTGGAAGGTGGGATATATACTAGCATGCTCAGAGTTTGGAATCTGCAACCCCGGAAAGCAAGATCTTGGGATGGGTCCAATGAAGATTTCTTGAAGTGGATAGTAAATCCCAGGCCTTGAAGAATGGCAACTGTCATTTGGAGCGACTCAACTAAGAGGCTTGGATTAAAAGGTCATCCAGGTGTGGGTAGATTAAGATCCCTTGCAGCCTGTAAAAGGCTACCTACTGGGGCTAGACATTTTGTGAAGACTCTCAGAGCTACAGTCTCTCCAAAAGAAAGCCAAGAAATCATGGTGCAAGGATCCCACAAAAAAATCACAGGAACCTCCTGTACGTGGTTAACGGGGATATGAAGACAGGCATTCCTGATATCCATTGAAGCTAGAAATGCCTGAAGGATAAGAGGAAACTGTTTGTAGGTTTAACATTTTGAAAGAGGGGACTATAAGGACATTGAGTTAGAAGAGAGCTAGGATTGGTCTCAAGGGTCTTTCCTTCCTGGGAACTAGGAAAAGATGGGAGTAAAAAGCCCCTTCCCTCTTCCCGACTGGGAAGAGGTTCTATGGTACCCTGTTGTAGGAGTTCTAGCAGAACTGGACAGGAAAAGGGGGAGCTGATCTTTTGGTTGTAGGGAAATTCCCTTAAGGTAGGCACCTTGTGCCAAACCACGAAGTACCCCCTTTTTATGATGCTTAACACCCAAGAGTACAGAGTGATGACTTCCCACGAAGGGAGAAGGAAAGATGTTGGGACAGGGGAATTGGGTTGTTGTAAGAGTCACCAAGATCAGCCCATCGATCAGGAAAAGGGGTGCTTGGTTATGAGTGACAGATGCAGAAGACAAACTGTTGGGTCTTTTCCTGCATATGAAAGTTTCACATGATAAATTCCTGTGAAATTTAGGCACAGGAGACACCAAAATCTGTTTGAGATCCTTAAATTGTTTTTTTTTTCCTGCAGCGATTTGAAGAGCTCTGCAGGTGGTTTCCCAAACAGGGCAGTATAATCCAGGGGGGGCAGTTTTGCCTGAATATCCTCAGGTAGAGGCTGAAGCCATAAGCCAGGCAAATCTTTTAAGGGCAGAACAGGAAGCAGCAGCCCTACAGGCAGTTCCTACTGCATAAGTGCATTTGATAGAATGTCTGGCTACCAAAGAGGAGGTGACAAGGACAGAAGATGGCAGGATTTGCAGTCTCATATCAGATGCCAATTTCTTGAGACCTGGGAAAGGAGTTCCAAATTGTACTTGGTCATGTGTCGGATAATTTAAGGCTCTGAAGGCCAGGGTAGCAGAGGTACAGATTTTCTTTCCCAGCCTCTCCAACTGCATGCTGTCCATCAGAGGGCAGCAGGGAAGAGGATGGAATGGATCGGGAGGCCTTATCAGATGCAGAAGGATCGGTAGCAGGTGCCTTAAAGGAAATTGCAGTCCTTGGGTACTTTGTAGTCCTTAACAGTTTAAGAGCAAGGGGCTGAGAGCCTGGGTGGGTGGAAGTGGATGCAAAGGCATCAGAAATGCAGGGATTACAACAGGGATGGCTGAAGGACTTGAGTCTGAACTTGGAGGTCATAATAACACTTCTGAACCTCTGACATCTCTGGAGTCCCACATTTTGGATATAAATCTCCATGGGGGAATCTGTCCCATTGCAGCCCTCTTCAGCGGAGGCATAATCCGAAGGGGAGGGAATTTGGGAGAAATAATCCAATCCCTCCTCCTCAGAAGTGGAATGCTAAGTTGGGACCTAGGTCTCTTCCTAGGGGAAGAAGGCCCAGCCATAAGGGAAGCAGCATGACCTGACAGAGGCCTAAGGGCCATAAAGGCCTCGACAGAAGAGGCCTGGAGAAAAGTACAACCACTCCTTCTGTGGATCAGGGGAAGGAGATGTTTTTTCTTTGCAATCTATGTGGTACAAAGGAGAGCCAGATGTAGTCCTGCTCTCTAGAAAATCAGATTCAACATCCTCCCCAACAATCTGGGTAATCGCCTAGGGCCTTCTGAATCTATAAGCCTCTGTTCTCTCTGAATGGAGGTAAACATTTGGGAAGCCTCTTTGGACATTGAGCATCCGGAGCAAAGACTGAATGTAAAATAGAGTTCGATCAGAGAGTCCGGATCTCAGGTCAGCACACATCTTCGAGCTCTCATGCACTTCAGGAGACTCATCCAACTCAAGAGGCGCAGCTTTGGATTTGGGCTGATGTTTTTGGCTTTCCATTTTAAAGGCTCAGTCGTAGGATCTGGAGGGGCATCCATAACACTTTTTGCAAGAAGAATGAGGCATTGGTTTTCAACACATCACAAGGGAGGATAACAGATTCAGGAGAATTTTCGGGACAAAAGACTGGCAAGCCGTGCAGGATTTTAGACCATGGCAAGGGCTTTGGCAAAAAGGCAGAGTATGGCGGTATGTAGAATCGTCCAGTCACACTTCCCTTTTCAGGATGACATGAACCTCAACGATAAAGAAATGTAGCAAGAAAAAAAGCAGCTTCCCCCAACTGGGCACTTTATATGAAGAATAGTGAAGTGAACACCACCAGAAGTCCGGGACTGGCAATCAGACTGACTGTAAAGTGGAATACTGCAACAGAATAGGACATTTCAAACTTGTACATGCTGAAGCCTCTATTTTGGATAACGGACTATTATGCCCCAGTACTACACAGATGGAGTTAAGGAGTCCCTGCAAAGAAGAATTTTAAGGATCCAATCATCCAGGTATGAAAAGACAAACTCTACAGCCAGGCTGCGACCACTGTCATGCATTTGGTAAAATACTTTTTTTGGAGGGGGAGCTGTGGTGAGACCAAACGGCAGGGTCCTGAACTGATAAATGGCTTCCAACCAGAAACAGAAACTTGGAACTCCTGTTTATCTTGATGTGATGGTAAACGTCCTTAAGGTCTACCAAGCACATCCAATAGCGTTTCCTCAACAGGTACGATTGACTGCACTTAAACCATCCAGAAGTTGGCCTTTTTGATGAACTGGTTTAGCTTGCTTAAATCCAAAATCGGTCTAAGGTACATTGTTTTTTCTTTGGAACCACGAACCTGGAATAGACCTCCGATCTCATCTGGTATGGTAGGACCTCCTTAATGACTATAAGCAGGTTTTGAATATCTGGTGCTGCTCAAGGTCTCTGATGGGGTGGAACATCTGGGAGATGTTCTGGATGACAATTTGGGACTTCTAAAAAGTCGATGTAGTAACCTTTGGATACAACTCTCAGCACCCAGGTGTCCGAGGTGATGGCCTCTCAAGTTTCTGGGTGAAGAGCTTAATGACCCCTCCCCCCAACTGCCTCCAGAGAACAGCTGGGCAAACCCTTCGGAAAAAGCCCTGCAGAAGCCCTGATTCAGCAGACTGCCCCCGACCTGCAGGCAGCATCAGTCATGATCCCCCTGCCCTGCAGGCAGCATCAGTTATGATCCCCCCTTTGATCAATAAAGAACTTGGGATATTCTGACCCAGAGAAGAGATATCCCTGAGTTTACTTGATTTGGGCATTAAAGGTGATAGTCTGAGACTTCAGGACCAAATGCCAGTGATTCAATAGTTTTAGGGCCTTCAGATCTAGTAAACCAGAGTGAGCAAATCCGGTAGCAGAAGCTGAGAGAGACCTCTTATGCTCTCCTTTGGTACAAGTGCAGTCTTGCCGTGGAGGCTTCTTGAACCCAGTCTTGGGTGCTGGTTGAGAAGCCAGAGACAGCTGAGCAAGTGCTTGAGAGTAGAAGTACTTTCAACCCTAGCTTGGCCCTAAACTAATGGCCCTAGTTACAAAACATTCAAACTGAGCATCCAGAATCCAGATACACAAGACCCAAAACAATAAAACACATTAAGTGTGCATCCTAAGAACCGCCTGTGCCAACAAGAAACATAACCTACCCAACTATAGAAAAATCAAAACCACAGTGTACACTCACAATGGTCTAAAAATAGGGCATGAAGAGAGAAGGGATAACTAAAACCATCTGGAAGGAAAAAGCAAGAGGATAATGGAGGGTAATGGAACAATAAAAATCTTACCGAACCACTATAACTTCTCTAAACAGAAAATGCAGAACGGAACCAAAACCAACCTGCAGACCCGAATGGCAGTAAACTAGATCTGGGGAGTTGAGTAGGGCAGCCAGAACAAAGTAGGTTAAAGACTTTGGATTGACACCAACAAATTCTGAAGTACCACAGGCTGAACCAGACAAAGTAGACAACTGATGTAAACTTAAAGCAGATTTTCTCACAAGAATCGCTGAGGAAACATTTCTCACTTTTCACAATTAGTCAGAAGAGTGACAATTCAAAACATTTCTGAAAAAGAAAATCACTTAAAGAAGCATATACTTTCCACATACTTCTCAATAAATCAACCTTGTCAGAAACTATCAGAATGAATCAAAATGTTTGGTGGCAGTAGGATTCACTAAAGCTATAGCTGCTGGATCAGCTTTGGGAGCAGCATTATACATTCACTCAGCTCAACCATAAACTTAACTACATACTAAAAGCTAGCTGCAAAAGCTATCAAGTTATTACTGAAGTCAGGCAAAGTTCTGCAACTTTAATAATGCATTAATTACAATTTCAAATAAAGCAAGCATGCCTAAATTTCCAAGACTTTAATGGCCTTTATTCCAAAAACCTTGGATAGTTTTAAGCGCATACTTCCTGTTTAAGTGTGGGTTTTCTAGCCCTATTTTAATCCCCTTAGCATTTTGGGTCTACTAACAATTCCTATAAGGTTTAACAATCTGCACTTTCATCCCTGACCAATTCCATCTTCCAGAGCTTACTGTTTTAGCCGCGTTCTTAATTATGCAAGAATAAAATCTCTATTTTGTAAGCATAGGAAAACTGGTTTATCCTGCTGATTTTCTTAAAGTTTGCTTGTACCTCCCACATTCTTTCCACAGTTTTACTTGAGTTTCAATATACTTAACTTTTCATCCACAACTGCCCATTACACAAAAACTAGCACAGAAAGCTAGTACTTGTCATAGGTGACTCCATAGTCAGACACACTGACGTCCCGCTCACCAGACTGAGCAAGGAGAAGGTCACAGTAAGCTGCCTGTCGGGCGCTAGAATCCGCCACATAACACAAGCACTCAGGTCTCTCAACAGCAGGTACAAGTACGACTCAGTCATTGTCCACGCTGGTGTCAACGACCTGAGACGTACCTCCTTGGACTACATGAAGAGACATTGAGGAGCTCTCTGATTATGTAGCCCAGGCAGGTATGACCCTGACCTTGAGCAGTATCCTACCTTCACCTAGAATGATGCCACAATACAGTGATAAAATGATCAGCTTTAATAATTGGCTTAAATTCTGGTGTCATTCAAAGGGGATCCAATGTCTGTCTGCCTGGGATGACATGCTGGACAAGCCACGCTGCTTCACAAGGGACGGCTTGCACCTGTCACCCCTAGGCTTCCAGATATTGGCAAAGGCTCTTGCCACCCCCATAGTGCCTTTTTTAGGCAAGGCTCAAATTCTAAACCTACCACCCTAGAACACAAAAAAGTAAAAAAACTAAGGGTAATGCTGCTCAATGCCAGAAGTCTCAATCTCAAGATGCACGCACTCGAGGCCCTTCTCAGTATGGAGAACATCGATGTCTGTGCTGTGACAGAAACCTGGTTCAAGGCTCCTGAGAGCACCCCAGCACTAGCAGGTTTCACCTCATATCATGCGTTCCGGCCCCAAAATCCGGACAACACCAAGAAAGGAGGGGTGGCCATACTCATAAAGGACACCCACACCTCAAGGTTGGTGGCAACGCACAATGCATCGGAGACCATCCAGGTGCAATTAACCACAGGCAAGACTGCTCTGCAATTTGTAGCATGTTACAGGCCACCCTCTCAAACTCAGGAACCTCACATGGCCTTCCTGAAAACAATGGAGGGGATAAATGTATCTCCAAACACCATCATACTAGGTGACTTCAACTACCCTAATATAGACTGGGAACACTACTCAAGCCCAAACACTCTAGCCCAAAGGTTCCTGGAGTTCATAAACTCAAATGCCATGGAACAACTAGTCACCATCCCCACAAGAGGAGAAAACATACTTGATCTCATCATCACGAACATGGGATCACAATGTTCAACACCGAAGTATACCCTCACTGGTGAGATCAGATCATAAACTACTCTCGCTGGAGGTCCTCATCCCGCCCCACCTGAAACAAAAAGACCACAGTGAAAAACTTCTCAAAAGCCGACTTCACACTTCTAAAAACTAGTGTGGTCTCCTTTAAGGCCCCTGAGCCAGTGGTAAACATTACTCAAACCGCTGAACCACTTACAAATGCCTTCTACCAGCACCTACAGGACTGCATGGATCAGGCAATCCCAAACAAAACTAAGACTCTTTGTACCAAAGGCAAGCATCCAGTCTGGTGGACCCCAGCCATAAACAAGCTCTACAACAAAAGGAGGAAGCTACTACAAGATAGAGCAAAATCCTTGAAAGGTAAGACACCTTTGATTATAAGTAAAAAACTAAGAGCTCTCATAAAATCATCCAAGGCAAATTGAGAGAAAAATCTCCAAGGATTCAAAAGACAATCATAAGGCCTTCTTTAGCTATGTTAGAAACCTAGGAGGAAACTCCCAGATATGCTCAGAATTAGTTCAAAATGATGTGAAGATTACTGAACCTACACACATTGCCAACATACTGGCTGACAGGTTCAGTGCGAACTTCTCCCCCCCAAAAGGAGAGATATCTATACCAGAGGATTGTAGCCCCCCAAACATCTCCAACGCCCAGGTGAGAACTGCTCTCTCCAAAGCAAAAAACACAGCATCCATGGGACCGGATGGTGTCCCCGGCTGTGTGCTCCATGAACTCAATGAGGAATTAAACCCGCAGTTAGGACAGCTGTTTAATCTTAGCCTCACCTCAGGATACGTACTCAAGGAGTGGCGACGGCGACTGTGGTCCCACTTCACAAGGCGGTGCCTCCACCGACCCTGGAAATTACCGTCCCATTAGCTTGACAAGCCTTATCTGCAAAGCCATGGAGAGGATCATAATGGAACTCATAAATAAAGACATAGGGAACTTGCAGACTTTGGATCCAACCCAGTTTGGCTTTGTCAAAGGCAGATCATGCCTTTTAAACTTGGTTGACTTTTTCGAGACAGTCACCAAGGCCATTGATGAGGGAAAGGCAGTCCATACAGCCTACCTTGACCTGGCAAAGGCCTTCGACACAATACCCCACTCAGGTATCATCAAAAACTCATCAGCTTGAATGTAAACCCATACATCACAAGATGGGTTGCAAACTGGCTAAGTGACAGAACCCACAGGGTCAGAGTTGCTGGAGCCATGTCAGACTCAAAGCCTGTCACAAGTGGTGTCCCACAGGGCTCAGTCCTGGGTCCACTCTTGTTCGGCATCTACTTTTCTGAAGTACAAGCAAACACAGGAGGGTTATGGCTGACAAAGTTTGCAAATGACTGCAAACTGGGCCATAGTCGAAAACACATCTGACACAGATATCCTTCAGAAGGGCCTCACAGAAACGGATAACTGGTGCCAGAGCCATGGCCTAAAGTTAAATGCCAAGAAATGCATAGTCATACCCTTCGGGAAAAACAAGGTTACCCCTAGCTACCATATAGGTGGCAATCCACTGGGCACAGAAGAAGTCATCAGGGATCTGGGGACCCAGGTTGACAGTAGCCCTTCGTTTGACACTCATGTTGCTAAAGTAGTTAGGAAAACCTTCTACATTGCCCACCTGATCATGAAGGGATTCACATCTAGATCAAGGGAGGTCATCGCCCCTGTACTCATCACTCATTAGACCTATGATTGAGTACAATGCCCCATTCGGAATGTATCTGACCAGACACCTGCAGCAGCTGGAAAGGCCCCAAAAGTTCCTCACCAAAAGGATAAAGGGTCTCAAAAATATGTCTTATGCTGCCCGACTGAAAGAACTCCAGCTCTATTCAGTCTCATACCGCTTGCTCAGAGGTGACCTGTGCCTGACATAAGGCCATGTCAAACCCTGATTTGATGAATATGCTTCACCTCAAAAAATCTAGATCCCTCAGAACCACAAGGGCGGGAGACTTAAACCTTGACACGGTTATTAATAGAACATGCTGGAGGGACAGATTCATCACCCAGAGACTCCCTATGCTGTGGAACAAAATCCCGGTACATGTGAGGCAGAGCACCTCGCTGGCCTTGTTCAAGAGGAATCTTGACCAATGGATGGGGGATCGCAGATATACCCCAGGGATTACTTCAGTGTCACTGCTTGACAGAGGCACAGCAAAATAATAGGCATAGTTTTATTCAAACTAAAGGGGTGGTGAAAGCCAAATAACTATGGGCTAGGCTTATAAATGCCCTTGGGCAGATAGCCTAGTATGAACCTATGAACCTATGTATACCACTTGTACTTAGTGAAACTGTCTGAAATCAGTCCAAGAGCTTTATATTTGCCTTGACGTGAACGTTAGAATCTTATGATTAAACAATTTGCATACATTGCATTTCAACATGGCAGAGAGATACCCTGGAGATGCCATTCACTCCTAAAATGGAGCAACAGAAGACATTTTCAAATAGTGTTCTTAAGTTCAAAATCTGTATATTCAGTTTTTTTTTTTTTTGCAAGTGGGGGGGGGCTTATTCAAGACAATAAATTCCCCTCTACAACAGTATTTTTCCATGCTGAAGTTAATGCAGCCTTTCTACCAACAGCCTCCACTTAACCTCTCTACACCATACGAGAATGATTTCCTGAAAAGCATATGCCAAATACAAATATTGCCAAATTTACAATTAGTCTCCCTTTTAAGCTAGTGTGCACTGTCAATACTAGAGTCAAGGGAAGTGATACAAATTACAACCCAGAACTGTTATGTACCATGATTTACAATTTGAATCATGCCTTTAATCCAGAGGGGGAAAGCTGAATCACTTCTTCTGTGATTAAAATAAAGTTCAAAAGTCTATAAATCCGCATTGGTGCTGAAATCTGGAGTCAGAACTGCATGTCAGAGATCTTTGGGAGTTCAGGAGCTCCAAATTCCTGAAACAAAGTTAATCTGGCCTCAGAATCCAAAACAACTGGGAAAGGATATTAACTCCAGTAATAGCTTTAGTCTCTTTCAATCAGACTTCTTCAGACTGAGGTAATTAGTACAGCCATATTTAAATTTAAAGATCACACAAACTAATGCCTTAAGCCTTTACATTTCAAGTACATAATAAAATCTTTACTTTTTAATCCAAGATGGTAGCAAGCATTTCAATTCAACTTGCCAAGAGTATTCTAACCAACCCAACTCCACTTCAAGGTTCATCAAACATTCCACATTGCTTGAAGCATCAACCACCAAAAACTGAATCAATTTTGCATGAACCATATTTACATCTACCTAAAGCTTCTTTTCATCTCCTATAGAAACAGCATGTGTGTTCCTAAATTCTTAGGCAATTCACAGGTGGTCCTGCCTATGTAAAAAGACTTGCAGACCACACAGAAAACCAGATTGACCACAAATTTAGATTTACAAGTAAAAGTTCCATTCACGTCCGCTCTTAAGCCCTTAAGATACGTTTCTTCAGTATACAAGAAAATGGACATATTGCAATTAAAGCATTTAAGCATGCCCCCTCTGTCAATACTACTTTGACATATTTAAAGCTTTGCCTGAAAATAGCTTTTAAACTCTTGGCCCTTTGTGTAAAGGTCTTTCACCTATTACACTTAAAATCTCAGTATTGCCACCAAAAAGTTTACAATTTTTTGTTTCATCTTTTATAACTCCAGAAACTAGACTGGCATCCTTACTCTCATTTGTGAATGCCTAGTGCTCTTTGAATGATCTCCTTTTCTCTGAGCTGCTATATCTGACATTACGGTACAAACCTATGGCTTCGGATAACCCCTCACAAAAATTACCTTTGTTGACCAAATCTTCTCCAGTTGTTAAATAACTTGCAAAAGCTGACCCTTGACCATATTTTCTTTGTTTTTTTTTTTTTTTTTTTTTTAAGGGTGCATGCTATCATGCAAATAAGTATCGTTTTGCACCGCTTTCTTAATTTTGTGACTAATTTGCCATCATCCTTAAAAATATTAAAGGTCCAAAAATGTAATGGTAATAGAACTAAAATGACAAGTAAACTCCAAACAGGAACAAGTCCCCCTCCACATCATAAACACAAATAAAACTGAACACTATCTTCATGTAATCACTCCGTAGTAGGATTCCCACTGATACATAAACTAGCATAACTGGGGGCCACTGCTGCCCCCATTGCTACACCATTTGGCAAGCAATAAAAATTAAAATGTAAAAAATTGCAACTAAGGATCAAGTCTAATTACATTAAACAGTTTTCTGACAGCACTAACTTTAGACCAACAATTCTTGTCAACTGTTTCCATACCATCAACATTTGGTATCAATGTATATAAGGACTTCATATCCAATGTTACCAGTAAATCACTGTCAAACTCTCTAAGCTTGTCAACAAAATCAAGAGTCTTATACTAGAATTAACCACTACTTTTTGCAGAGGTTTGTCTACAAAAATAGCTATACTTTCAGTTTTACCGTTGACACTGGAGACGGTGGATCTTGGTGGGGGGATTGTATAAATCCTTGTGGATTTTTGGAATACCAAAACAGACTAAGTTTGGTGTTATGATAAAATACTTTCTAGTGGCTTCAGCAATTCTTCCATAAAATCAGAGAAGAGATTTAATTTCTTTAAAAGTGACTTCTGTAATAGGGTCAGACAACAGCTCAAACACTTGCCATTCATACACGTTTGTCTAAAACCACTAGTTCTCCCCCCTTTGTCTACTTTAAATACTAGAAGCATTTCTTAAGGAGGTTAAATGGTTTCCTTTCTTTGATAGACAAATTGTAGTATTTAACTTGGCTTGTTACCCAATACATCAATTTACAATTCACATTTAAAAACATTTCTAGTTCTCTACTTAAAGGTGGATTAAAGACACTAGGTTTAAAAAAACTTTTCCGTTTTAGACCATTCACTTTTAAATACCTTAAAATTTAGCTGCCTCACATAATCCCAAAGACTATCTCCATTTTATCGGCCTGTTTGGCAGGTACAAAATTCCACCCTTTACTTAAAATAGGACGCATTCTTCAGTTGAAAATACAATTAGACAAACTGACAATTTTAAAACACAGTACCCAAGTTCTGCGAACATAAAACTGTTCATTTTTGTCTGTTGTACTGTTTTTGCAAAAATAATTTTTGCTGTGGCAGTTACTTGTGCCCAAGTCTTAATTTGGCTGCCTGTTTATACACACACGGGTCACTTTATAATTTCGAAATACTGAAATCCCGAATTTCAGTATCCCGAATTTATAAAGTCGAACCTTCAAAATAGCGAAAGTGCATAATCGCAAACCCGGCAAATTGACAATTTTAAAACACAGTACCCAAGTTCTGCGAACATAAAAAGTACAGTTTTGTACCTACCATAAATGTAGATGTTAGAGGATCTACATTGCTGCAGTCATAACCTGTGGGTAGTCCGCTGTCCTCGGTCGGCCCGAATACCAAAGAGCTAGGCTGGCATCGGCCATTGTCGCCCAGAGCTGACGTAAGTACGTAGTGGTACTTAAGCGCATGACCGACGCCATATCCTCAGTCTTTCTTGGCCCAGATGTCAGAAGGCCTACCAAAGAAAGGCCAGAGCCCAAATAGTAAACACCCAACCACCAGTGTGGAAATAAAGAGTATCCCAAAATGAAACACAGCAACCACAACTATAGAGGGGGAAGGAGGGAGGGATAATAGGACTGCAGCAATGTAGATCCTCGAACATCTACATTTATGGTAGGTACAAAACTGTACTATGTTCTTCGTCTCACATTGCTGCAGTCATAACCTGTGGGTAGAATCCCAAAGCAAAGGAAAAGGGAGGCTGGCAAACTAAATAGCATTAGGAGCTGCTAACATGCCCTGTAAAACTGCAGTGGTAAACCCAGCCCTGGACTTGGAATAAAGAGGGAGATGGTAATGCTTAGTAAAAGTGTGTACTGAACTCCAAGTAGCTGCCTCCAAAATATCCTTAGTAGCTACCCCCCTCAAAAAAGCAGTAGATGTGGCAGTAGCCCTGGTAGAATGAGGTCCGATTCCAGCAGGAATATTCTTCCCATGATGAGAACAAAAAGCAATACATTGACGAATCCACTTAGAAATAGTCTGCTTTGAAACAGCTTTCCCTTGTGAACCCAAAGCAAAGGAAACAAATAACTGTTGAGTCTGCCTGAACTCCTTAGTTCTGCTCAAATAATAACGTAGCTGCCTGTGGATATCCAAAGAATGCAAGACTTTTTCCCCCTTATTTTGGGGATCAGCATAAAAAGTAGGCAAATGAATAGACTGGTTCAAGGCCACATTAGAAATCACTTTAGGCATAAAAGTAGGGTTAGTACGCAAAGAAACTCTATCCTTATGGAATATTAGAAAGGGTTCAACTGCCATGAGTGCCTGCAATTCAGATACCCTCCTAGCAGAACTAATGGCCAACAAAAAAGCAGTCTTCCAAGACAAAAACTTCAATGCAGACGTAGTTGCAGGTTCAAAAGGAGGTAAAGTAAGCTTCTCCAACACAAAATTGAGATCCCAGGAAGGAGTAGGAGCTCTACGTGGGGGTCTTATATTTTTTTGCCCCTTTAAGAAATTGTTTGAACAAAGGGTGAGAAAATAAGGGAGGGTCACAATCATAGTGAGCAGAAATGGCTGCAGCATGAACCTTCACAGAAGAGAATGACAAACCCTTGTCCAGTAATTCAGTAAGATACTGTAGTGCAAAACTCAAATTAGGTACTGAAACATCAAAGCCCTTCGCTGTGCTCCAAAGAAAAAATCTCTTCCATTTATCAGCATAAACTTTGAGTACTAGGCCGCCTGGCTTCCAAAATGACATCTAAAACCTGTTGAGGAAGCTGAGACCCCACCGGCTCCATTACAGAATACGCCAGGCTGTTAGATGCAGGGACTGCACCCTGACATTGAGAAAATGATTGTTTGACTGGGATAACAAATGTGGAATCTGTGACAAAGGCCAAGGAGGCTCCTGAATTAAACTCCTCAGCAGAGGATACCAATGCTGACGTGGCCAATCTGGTGCTATTAGAATCATGCAAGGCTTGTCCCGCCTGACTTTCAAGAGTACCTTGGGAAGAAGAGGCAGAGGAGGGAAAGCATAAACGTGAAGGTTGTTCCAACTGAAAGACAGAGCATCCACTTTCCAAGCATTTGGGTGGAACATCTTTGTGCAAAATTTTGGCAGTTGGAAATTCCGTGGAGAAGCGAACAGATCTAGGTCTGGAGCTCCCCAAGCCACGGTCAACTGTTTGAAACCCTGAGGGTCCAGTTTCCACTCGTGGGGATCCACAATTTGTCTGCTCAATACATCTGCTAGGGAGTTCTGTGCTCCTGGCAGAAACCGTGCTTGAAGATTGATGTGCAAACTTAGAGCAGTCTCCCACAATATCATTGCTGGTCTGCAAAGAGGGTAGGAATGGGTTCCCCCCTGCTTGTTGATGTACCACATGACTGTTGTGTTGTCTGTTTGAATCAACACCTGTCCCGGCTGAAGTAGGTCCTTGAAGGCCATCAAGGCAAATTGGACTGCTAACATCTCCTTCATGTTGATATGCAAATGCAGAAGTTTGGGAGGCCACCTGTCTTGTATCCATTTCCCATTGAAGTGTGCTCCCCAAGCCAAGTCTGAGGCATCCGTCGTTAGGATCCGACTCGCCTCTGGTCTGGACACAGAGTCCCTTGTTTAGGTGACATTCCTGAGCCCACCACAAGAATTCCTTCTGGATGCAAGGTAAAATCCGAATGACTGTGTCCAAATTGTGGCAGTGTTGAGTCCACACACTTTTGAGATACCATTGTAGCTTCCTCATATGCAGTTTGGCATTGGGAAGTACTAGAATGCAAGATGCCATGAACCCCAAGGCTTGAAGGACTGTCCTTGCAGTCAGCCTGGACATTACGGATAATTGCTGGAAGTATAGATGAAAAGTTCTTTGTTTGTCCGGGGTCAGAAATGCCATCTGAGAAGCTGTATTCAGTCTCACACCCAGAAAGCACATGTCCTGAGAGGGCACTAGACTGGACTTTATTTCGTTCACAGAATACCCTAGGCATCTTAAAACTGCCATCACATACTGGAGATGTAGTAACTTGTCTGTTTTGAGCAAGAATCAGGCAATAGTCCAGATAATGATAAATTTGTATTCCTCTGTCTGAAGAAAGCAATTACAGGAGCCAGAACTTTTGTGAATACCCTGGGCGCAGTAGATAAACCAAAGGGCAATGCAGAGAACTGATAATGAGAAGTACCAGTCCGAAATCTCAGGAATCTCCTGCAGCTGGGCCTGATAGGAATGTGAAGATAGGCCTCAGATCCAGGGTTACCATCCAGTGATCCTTGCCTAGCATAGGCAGAAGTTGTAACGTTAACATCTTGAACTTTGGAATGTCTAGGTAGGTATTGAGAATGGACAAATCCAGAATTGGTCTCAAAGTGTTTCCTTTCTTTGGCACTAGGAATAGACGGGAATAAAATCCTAGGCCTACTTCTGACGGAGGGACCACCTGAATTGCCCTCATCTGCAAAAGTAAAGAAATTTGCTCCTGAGCCTCCAGCCTTTGCTGAGGAGGCACCTCCGGCATGCCTTTGAAAGGAGGAAGTGTGAAAATAAAACTTGTAACCTTGATTTATTATATCCAACACCCATTTGTCCTGGGTGACCAAATGCCAGTTTTGCTTGAAAAGTCCCAACTTTCCTCCTAGAGGAGCTGCCAGTAAAGAAGGGTCTGGCAGAGGAAGATACAGGTCATTGGGTCTGTTTACGAAAGGACTGACCCCTGCCCTCACCAGAAGACTGTGCAGGAGAACTCCAAGTCCTAGGTCTGAAAGAACCCTGAGCGTGAGTCCTGCCTCTACCACGTCTAGACCTGCCCTTAGACTGATGATCCGAAGAAGGATAAGACCATCCCTCTAGTAGGCCAATTCCTGCTAAACTTAGGGGGCTGCACCTGCATAAAATCCTTGACCGCCTGCATAGACTTAGCCTTATCTTCCATCTTTTTCAAAACTGGATTCCACAGGGGGACCAAAAAGTACTTCAGATTGTAGAGAAGCATCCAAAATCCGACCCTTAACATGCTCTGACAAATTTTGATCCTTAAGCCAGGCATGTCTACGAATAACTGAACCTGTAGCAGCCACCCTGGATGAAGCCTGAAGAGCATCGAAACCACACTGCAAAGAATGTTTGCCAACCTGATCTGATGCATGAACCAACTCCTGGAGCTCCTTACGCTCTATACCCTCAGATAAAGCATCCACCTTAGATTTCAATTGGTCTAACAAAGTTCTGATACTTCAGCATATGAAATTGGCAATTCAAAGCCCTCATAGCTAACGTAGAGGAGGTGTACATTTTTCCCCCCACCTATCTAACGCTCTAGAATCTTTGTCCAAAGGAACTGGATTCTTAGCCACAGAAGCCCTAACACCCTTCGGACCTTGAATAATAGTTTCCGGATCAGCTCTGGGACTCTTGTACAAATACTTATGTGCTTCTGGAACTCTGTAATACCTGTCTGGCTTAACAGGGGCAGGAGGCAAAGAATCAGGATTAAGGGAAGATTCAGAAAAAACATCCTGAACATCATCTAAGACAGGAGGAATAGCCAAGGGCCTATGTTGTGGCAGAAACAAAAATTCCCTAAGCCATTTCCGGGAGTCTGAAAAATCCTGACCGTCCCACTTGAAATGTTCCCTCATGGAATGTAAAGTCTCAGAAAAAGAAAAATCCTCTGGAGGAGAAGCAGAAGGACAAGAGTCCTCTGCCTCCGAATCTGAATAGGAAGGGAAATCCTGAATTTCTTCAGCTGAGGAATCAGAGTAGTCTGAAGAATGATCCATTCCCTCCAAATCTGGCTCCACCCTAGGCCTCTTCTCTGGGGGGGGGGGGGGCATAGAACCCCTAATCAAAGTAATCAAGTCCTCTGCCATTTTCAACATATGCTTTTAGGAACAGGGGCTGGAGAACTAGAGCTATGACCAGGGCCCACAAGACAAGATTTGGCCTTAGCATGGCCTTTAGCCACTGAAGTAGAAGGCCTAATCACCTTTTGTAAAGATGGAACTACAGATACCTGAGAAGCACCCTCAGCTGGGCCTAACTCCTGAGAGGCCAACTCCTGCAAAAGTAAAGGTTGCCCCTGGGATTCAGCCGAACCCTCGGCAGGATCCACAGATTCAACCGGAGGCTCCGAAGAACTGGCGTCCGCAACAGACGACTCATCCGGTTTAGACCTCAAAGATTTATCTTTGCGCTTCTTAGTGGTAGCGGGCGTCGGAGGATCCGACGGCATGTTATAATTACAGTTTACCGAAAACAAGCCTGGCACAGTCTAATCTACGTTTAATGGTGCGCTTATTAAATCTAGCACAAAAGCGACACCCGACCACGTCGTGCTCAGGCCCCAAGCAAGGAATCGGAGGATCCGACGGCATGTTATAATTACACAGTTTACCGAAAACAAGCCTGGCAGTCTAATCTACGTTTAATGGTGCACTTATTAAATCTAGCACAAAAGCGACACCCGACCACGTCGTGCTCAGGCCCCAAGCAAGGAATACAGAAAGAATGATAATCCCTATGAGGTATCTGTTTCCCCACAAGAAATGCAATTAACTTTTTCTGACATCCGGATAACTGAGGCAAGAAAAGACAAAAATTTCCCCAACTGGGTATTTAGCTCAACTTCGTCTTCGGTCTGAAACTCGGTAAATGAAAATTTCAGAACACCGAACGGCACTTGCAAACGCTGCTTCTGCTTCGGACCACGCGGCAAGAAAGACTGAGGATATGGCGTCGGTCATGTGCTTAAGTACCACTACGTACTTACGTCAGCTCTGGGCGACAATGACCGATGCCAGCCTAGCTCTTTGGTATTCGGGCCGACCGAGGACAGCGGACTACCCACAGGTTATGACTGCAGCAATGTGAGACGAAGAACATCTGTTCATTTGTCTGTTGTAATGTTTTTGCAAAAAAAATTTTTGCTGTGGCAGTTACTTGTGCCCAAGTCTTAATTTGGCTGCCTGTTTATACACACACGGGGTCACTTTAGAATTTCAAAATACTGAAATCCCGAATTTCAGTATCCCGAATTTATAAAGTCGAACCTTCAAAATAGCGAAAGTGCATAATCGCACACCCGGCTATCTCAAATTCACAGTTATGGCTTTATAGTACGTTACCTGCAGTGTAAGTGGATGGGGTCTGGTGCTGTGTGTAGATTTAGGTGTAATTTAAGGTGTGTGAGAATGTGTCAGTTGAACATCTGGGTTAGGATAGGCAGGTGAAAGTGTGGGTGTGTCTCAGATGTGTTTGGGTTTGCGTACGTGTGATGTGTGTGTGCGCGAGGGACTGTAGAATGCGTGGGTGTGTTTCCCCTCAGATCTTGGAGTTAGTATATATAAGTGGGGGGTGTGGGGGGCGCTGTTTGTATGTAGTGTAGGTTTTGTGTGTGTGTTAGTTTGTTGTGGTGTGGGTTGGATGTGTGTGTTGGGCTTCTGTTCGTGATTTTGTAGTTTTGGAATTTGGGAAGTTCAACTTTATGGTTTTGAAATACTGCAATTCGGGATTTCAATATTAAGATTAAGTGTACGTACACATGTATATATACATACATATATATTACATACACGTTTATTTCTATATATGCATACATATGGGCAGAGATGTCAGCCCTCTGAAAATCCTGTTGAACCTGCCTATTTAACTGTTCAGTAGTCGTGCTAGCGTTAGCAGGAAGTGGTAAAAACAGAGGGGTTAACTTATATCAGGCATTGCTTTTCTTTGGGTTTCTCCGACACAAATGCTCAGATCTTTTGGCACATTTGCCCCACTGCTATTGCTTTCAGAACTTCCTGAATCCACGTTTACTGCCTCTTCATTCTGTGGCAGTATGCTGTACGTCAAAAGCTACCCCCCCCCTGCATAATCAGAACCATTTCAAATCTGTCTTTTTAATAAAACATTCAACTCGATTCAACAATCTTGTACAAGACACATATCAGACTCAAAGTTATCTATTGATGTAGTTTCCTTGAGTCTAAGAAAGTCGGAAAGGATTTTATCATTCAACAGTCCAGTCTGAGCTGTAAGCAACAGTTCTCAAAAATCAGAGAAAATTTGTTTTATAATTTAGGCAGAGAAGATAGTTTTCTGAATACCTGCAGCAAAAGTGCTGCAATAGATTTGGTGAATTTCACGTAAACTCATAACTCACCTACAGTATTTTAATCTGCCCAATGAATTAGTTGGAATCAATTTTCCGCAAAACATATTGCAAACCTGGAACAAGTACTTTCTAAACCTTTATCCCATGCCTAAGGAATTACTAATTTCACAAGCTCTTTCCTTACCTTCAATGTTAACAGCTTTAATTAGCAGTTTATAATTATTAGTTATATGGGAATGCATGTTCATAGATTCAGTATTTAGGACTTCATATTTGCAGTTTTGATTTTTCAGATTCTATTTTCTGTTGCTGCTCCTCCACATTCACTATGTTATTGTGCAAATACAGCTGCAGCTTCACACTTAAAACAATTGGAACCTGTACGACAGCAGTGGCTAACCATTCTGGAAATTCAGAATTGCTACTCCCTTTGCAGTTGTGGAAAGTACTTTCAGAAGTCCTACTTACCTGTAACAGAAGTACGAATTTCTGCCTCATTGGTATTTTGGGTTGTCTGCCCCACTATCCTACCACTGGCCAGCTTTCAAAATCTCAGACTCCCGTCCCGCTCAGCTCCTGTGACAGCTCCATGGCTGAGCATATTGACTGGGAAGTCTTCAGAAGAGACGTGGAGCATGTGTTCAGGCTTTTTCACTTCCACAAAGAACAGGAAAGTACCTGAACAAGAATCAAGTAAGAGTAAATCTGCAGCTAACCAAAATACCATATTAAAAACAAAATTAATGAGGTTGAAACCCACCTCAACTAGAACAATCTAGGTGGTGTTGGGTGGATGCTGTTATTGTGGCAGTGAGGAATTTTAAAACATCTACAGGTAATATTGAACTTCCACAACTGTACTATCTTCTACCTTAGTAGCATTTCCCCAAAGCATACCCTACATGGGAGATGAAAAGGATACAGGAGGCCCGGCTGAGTGGTCTTAGCAAAGCTTGCTCAGGACCTTGCAAAGGAAACCAGTCTGCTCATAGCTTCTCCAAGCACTAGACGACCAGGCTGCTGCTTATAGAATGCTTAAGAGTCTCCACCCCTTTCCAATATGCCATTGAGAATAAGGCCCTAGTAGAGTAAGCCTTAACCTTGTCCTGGAAGATTTTTATTTTAGTGGGAGTAACAGAAAATAGGACAGCCATTGTGCAACAGTTTGCTTAGAGACAAGTTGACCTTTCTTAGCGCCCATGTAAGAGAAACAGTTTTTCAGCATTCCTGAAGGGCTGTGTTGTCAAGGGAGTACCCAAGTGGCCTCTACACTTCCACAGTATACAGCATTCTCCTTTGTTTCTTGGATCAGGCTAGAACAGACAGAACGGTAAATTCAGAAAAAACTCTAGGCATGATGGATTAGTGAAAAACTTAACCCACCATGACAGCTTGCAGCTCAGAGACTAGACTTGCAAAAGTCAGACCAATGACTTCTGAGTAATGAGCCAGAAAAAAAAAACAGCCCAAGAGGCAGGTTCATAAGTAGGAATGGTCAAATTTTCAAGTTGAGATCCCAGGGAAGAAAGTTTTACCTTTGGAAGGGGGTCTCTGGTGCAATACTCCTTTTATAACCAGTTTACCATGAAGACTAGAGGGGCATCCAAGGGCAGATAAGTGGAGACTGCCACAAGGTGAGCTTTGATAGCATAAAAATATCCCCAGGTAACTCAATATTTCAAAGCCGGACAAGTTTAAACCCTTTGAGATCTCGGTTATTGGCTTGCACCACTTAGAAAACATGTTCCACTTGTAAAATAATGATTTTATAGTTGCAGGTTTCTTCTCTCCTTTAAAATACCTGCTGCACATCCTTGTGGAATGACTGCCTAAGACATTAAAGTAGTGCAACTGCCATCCTAGGATTATTCCAAGTTTGGGTGCACAATTTGCCCCGGATGCTGTGTGGCAATCCTGTTCCAATGCCTATGGTAGTTGCCCTTGGCCCATTCCATTAAAAAGATTCAACTGTAACCTAATCTAAAACTGGTTACCATAATTAACTTTGGCAATTCTGAATATACAGAAAGTACCTTGGGAATAATTGGAAAGGGTTGAAATGCAACCAGAAATATTCCAGATCATGGGAATGGGAGCATGTCAATCTTAAGCATGGCTGCAAGGATATCCTTCAGGGACTTTTTCAGCACGGTTTTGAAAGGAGGCAAACAGCTCTATTTTGAAGCCATTAGGACTAGAATTTTGAGGAATAGCTGAGATCACGTCTAGGAGAGTAACAAAGAAAATACCCTGGCAAGTCAGAACTGTGTTTAATAGGAAGGCCATCCTTTCACTCTGTCTACAAGACACCTGGAAAAACACTTCATTGAGAGGTTGTGAGTAATGACCAAGGTTCAATTTGACATTTGACTGCGTTGGTCCAGCTGGTACAGAGCTCTTTTTCAGTGGAGACCCAGGGGAGAAAAGCTTCAGTTAGTACATGCATTTAAGTTGACAAACACAAAGATAATACAAAATCTCAAGTAGATCTACAGAAAAGCAGGATTACCACGACAGTCTACATATCAGCACGTATTAATGTGAAGTGCAGAGTTAAAAAAAATACACAGATAAAATTTACAAGGCAAAGAATTGTGGTTACAGTGTAGTACAAGGTGAGGTAGTAAGCGTTTTTAAACTTAGTCTTTCTTTCAACTGTTGAAAAGTTAAATCAGTACAGATTAAACTTGCTGTGAAAAGGAAAAGATGTAGCATGAAAAGATGGTTTACGAGTGCAGGTTCAAGACAGAGTTAGGAAAGATAACGCAGTGTTGAACTTAAGACTGATAGGAAGGTAGGGTTTCACTGAAGTAGGAGAAAAGCGAGATATTGGGTGGCCTATAGAGATGGGTCAGTCGGGGAGAGTTAGCATAGGCATAGTTTATTTTTGCTTAAGTGATTTTTTTGTACTGCCTTTCTGAATTGTAGTTTGGTTCTAGTGTCAGGTGTAAAGTGGTAGTTTATTCCAGTTTTCAGCAGGGTAACAGCTATAATGGTGTAGAAAGTGGGCTGGTACAAAATAGAATGCATTACTTGAAGCTGAGAGAGAAGGTTATGAGGTAATTCTAACCAGTTCAATTTATGGAGTGCTAGGCAGGGATGACAGGAGTATGGTAGTTCAGCAGTAAATTTAGCTACCTTATATGCAAACTCTAGTTTAGTAATAAGTGAGGTCTGGAAATTAGCCCAAACAAAGAACACAACTTCAGGGTAAGGTACCACCTCACAAAAAAATCTGTAAAAAATACCAAAGAAGAGAGGTAGATACGCCACGGCAATCAAAGTAAACCAGATAAAACAATGCATAAAATAATTCAAGGTGGCGGTAAAAACAATCCTTTATTCGAATTAGTAAGCGCTTTCACATCTCTCAGAACGCTTCAGACTTGAAATAAAACACCTAAATTCAAAACTGCTTAAGTAGCAGTATTGCACTATTAAAAGCTACATTCCTAACACATGACAAATGAACACATTGGTGCACAAACTAATTAAAAAAAAACTATCATATATAACAAATGATGAACCTCACCATAAGAAACATAGCTCAAATATCAATATATAAAAACATATTCATATTGCATAAAACATTTCCATATAAAATAGAACAGGTATTGCATATATTTATTTCATAGAATTAGCTAACAAACACCATGCATATATAAATAAACAAATAGAACTACTGTCCAAATGGTCTGCCAGAAAAGGCAGAAATGAAAACTCATCATTGAGACCATGTCCTTTATCCGCTGCTAACTTGATTATCCATTTAGCTTCTTCCTTTTCAGTACTATTACCGATATTCCCTAGTCTCTCTGGTATACGCATGTCCTAAAACCATAAATCTAAAAGCATGTATTGTGCCATGTTGCAGAACATGATTAGCTAAAGCATTGCCCTCATTCTCTCTACGAATGGCATAAATATGCTCCCTAATCCGTTCTCTCAGTGTTCTATTGGTCTTGCCAACATAAACGCATTGGCAATTGTTACACAGAGCAAGGTAAACCACATTTCTAGATTTACAATTAGCATAGTGGTTAAACTCATATCTAGCACCAGTATCCGGATGTTCAAAGACATTAGAGTTCATAATAAAACTACACGGATTACAATTATGGCAAGCATAAGTTCCCTTCCTTTGGGAGGTAGTCCTATTCCTCCCTTTCTTTTCATAGCAAAGCATCCTTTTTAGTGACTAAGCGTTTCTATAGCTGATACCAGGGTTAGTACCTACCAAGCCCTTAATGCTTTCATCCAACTGTAAAAATTCCCCAATGCTTTTTAATGACACCTACCACTGTACTATTATTAGTATAGGGAATAACTATCCTTCTTTCATATCTAGTTCTAGTATGTTGATCATATACTGGATTACTCCTTTTGATAGAGTAGTCCTGCTTGATCACGTTCAACTTCATGTAATGTTACAAAGTCTTTCCTATGATAACCTCTATCCATAAACTCCTGTTCCATCCCTACAATAACATCAGAAAACACAGAATCATCACTTAGGCGAGAGTGGTGTACAGCCTGATTCTTGACAATGTTCTTATGTATATGCGGTGGATGCATGCTATCTCTATGTAGGATGGCATTCCTCCTACAAGGTTTCCTATATACCTCTGTAATTAGTCTCATTATCCTTATGCAACTTACATCCAAAAATTCAATCCTTGTCTGTGAACTCGTACTAGTCAATGTCAGAAACGTTGTGGTTCCATTTACAAGTAAATTCTTCCAAACTTTCCAAATCTCCTCCCCAAATCAAAAAAAAAAAAAAAAAAAAAATCTACAAATAGTCTATAGTATTTGATAAATTTAGAGCATGTCATATGTTCTAATATACATGTCACCTCCCAATATGCTAGTACTAAATTAGCACAAGAGTTGGCACATGAAGTGCCCATCGCTACACCTTTCGTCTGAAGATAGTAGCCACTATTGAAAGCAAACACATTATTAAGAACCAATTCCAACAGCATGGTAATCCTCAATCTGGTTATTGTTCAGACCCTTGCGTATCAAATACAACCTCAAAAAATCTACACCTACTTCATTGGGTATACTTGTAAAAGTACAGTTTTGGACCTACCATAAATGTAGATACTAGAGTGCTCATACAGCTGCAGTCATAACAGATGGGTTATCCTGCCATCAGGCGGGTCCTCGGTCAGCCGAATTCCAAAGTCTAGGTCCGGCGTCAGTGGTCGTTGCTTCTTCCCTGACATCAGTGCGGCAGGGGTATAAGAGCCAGTCGACGCCATCTTCTTCAGTTTTTCTTGCCCCAGATGTCAGGTGCCCCCAGAAGGAAGGCAAAACAAACTTATGTAATCATGCAATATAGAATAATGAAAAAACAGTAGCTTGCAAGCAAATACACCATAAAAGAATACCCCAAATAGATTTATGAGAAGATGTTTGCCATAAGGCCTGTCCTAAGAGGGGATGGAGAGAGGGAAACCTGGACTGCAGCTGTATGAGCACTCTAACATCTACATTTATGGTAGGTACAAAACTGTACTATGTTCATCGTGCATACAGCTGCAGTCATAACAGATGGGTAGAATCCCAAAGCTAAGTAGGGGTGGCAGGCACTAAGTGGAACTAGGAGGAACAAGGATGCCCTGCAAGACAGCTGTGGCAAATCCCGCTCTAGACTGAGTAAAGTGGAAGGTGACAGTGTTTGGAGAAAGTGTGCACTGAACTCCCAAGTGGCTGCTTCCAAAATGTTCTTGGTAGGAACCCCCCTGAGGAAAGCTGCAGAGGTAGCTGTGGCCCTTGTGGAGTGGGACCTGATGCTTGAAGGCACAGCTTTTTCCATGAAATGAGTAACAAAAGCGTATGCAGTGGGCTATCCATTTTGAGATTGTTTGGAGATGGCCTTTCCTTGAGCACCTGTAGCATAGGACACAGAGCTGCTCGGATTTCCTGAATGGTTTTGTCCTGTCCAAATAACGTAGTTGTCTGTGAATGTCCAAGGAATGCAGTAGTCTTTCCCCTTTGTTTTTGTGGGTTAGGGTAAAAGGTAGGTAAGTGGATAGTCTGATTCAAGGCTACACTGGATACTACCTTTGGCATAAAAGGTAGGGTTAGTTCGTAAGGAAACTCTGTCCTGATGGAAAATGATGAAAGGTTGCACAGCCATGAGGGCCTGTAGTTCCGAAACCCTGCGTGCTGAGGTGATAGCCAGAAGGAAGGCTGTTTTCCATGACAAATATTGTAGTTCTGTTGAAGCAGCTGGCTCAAAATGGAGGAAGGGTCAGTTTTTCCAATATGAAGTTAAGGTCCCAAGCAGGGACTGGTGGTTTCCTTGGGGGGTTTTATATTCTTAGCCCCTCTAAGGAACTGTCTTGAGAGGATGAGAGAATAAAGGAGGATCTGTGTTGTATTGTGCAGAATGGCTGAAGCATGGATTTTGATGAAGTCCACTAACATCTCAGCTAGGTACTGTAATATTTGAGGTATATTTATTACCCAAGGATTCTGGCCTTTTTTCTGATTCCAGGCACAAAACCGCTTCCATTTGGTGGAATAGGCTTTTCTAGTAGAAGGTCTTCTGGCCCCCAAGATGACATCCTGCACCTCCTTGGAGAGGAGGGTCTGTTGGGAAATCAAGGGATTCTCCATGTGGCTAGATTTAGGGTTTTGAGCTGGCTGTGAAGGGTTTTGAAGTTGCGCTGGGACAACAGAAGAGGCACTAGAGGTAGGATCCATGGTGAGGAATGCATCAGGCTCTTCAGGAGTGGATACCAGTGTTGTCTTGGCAAGTCTGGAGCAATGAGAATCATTTTCGGCCTCTCTGCTCTGGCTTTTAATAGAACTTTGGGCAGCAGAGGGAGAGGCGGAAAGGCATAGACAGTCAATGTTGTCCAATTGAAAGTGCATCCACTTTCCAGGCCTGTGGATGATGGGTCCTTGAGCAAAATTTTTTCAGTTGGTAATTTCTGAGGGTAGCAAAGAGATCTAGGTCTGGCTGTCTCCATGCTAGAGTTATCTTTGTGAAAACTTGAGGATGCAACTTCGTGTGGATCTGTCATATTTCTGCTTAGGCTGCCAGTGTGTTTTCCTTCCCTGGTAGGAATTGTGCCTGAAGTTGGATTTGCAATTCTAGAGCTGTGTTCCAAAGGGTCATGGCTAGTCTGCACAGGGGGTATGAATGAGTTCCCCCCTATTTGTTTATGTACCACATCACTGTGGTGTTGTCTGTCCTCATCAATAGCTGGCCTGGATGCAGTAGGTTTTTGAAGGCCATAATAGCATTTTGCACTGCTAGCATTTCCTTGTTGATGTGTAGGTGCTTCTCTTTTTGGGACCATTTACCCTGAATGCACTGATCTTTCATGTGTGCCCCCCAGGCGTAGTCCGAGGCGTCTGTTGTGATGATTTGATTTGCCTGAGGTATGCAGAAAGGGAGACCTTTCTTTGGCATGCTTGAGCCCACCACAGAAATTCCTTTTGAAGACATGGAATGAGTGGTATAATTGTTTCCAAACTGTGGCTGTGTTGAGACCATAAGTTTTTTAGGTACCATTGAAGTTTCCTCATATGCAGCTTTGCACATGGGGATCAGCAGGATGCAAGATGCCATGAATTCCAGAGCCTGCAGGACTTTCCTTGCAGTCAGCCTGGTGAAGGTTGCCATTTTGCTGAAGTATTGAGATAGTTGCCCTTGTTTGCCTGGCGTGAGGTAGGCCATCTGGGTGTTTGTATTCAAGCTGGCACCCAGGAAAATTATTGTTTGAGAGGGTATTAGTTTTGATTTTTTTTTTGGTGACTGTGTATACCAGAAAGTTCAACAGTTATTACAAACACCAGGTGTTTCAGAAGTATGTCCTTGCTGTCCGCTTGGATCAGGCAGTCGTCCAGATATGGGTATATTTGTATTCCTTGAAGTCTGCAGAAGGCAATTACTGATGCCAGGCATTTCGTAAACACTCTGGGCGCAGTAGATAAGCCAAAGGGCAATGCAGAGAATTGATAATGGGTTGAACCTGCAAGAAATCTGAGGTATCTTCTGCAATCTTGTCTGATAAGGACATGCAGGTATGCCTCCTTGAGGTCCAATGTTACCAGCCAAGACTCCTTGCCCAGCATGGGAAGAAGCTGCTGTAATGTGAGCATCTTGAATTTTGGTACCTGTAAATGTGTTTAGGATGGATAGATCTAAAATATGTCTCCAATCTTTGTCTTTCCTTGGTACCAGGAATAATCTGGAATAAAACCCTTGACCTTGTTCTTTTGCAGGCACCTCTTGAATAGCTTTCATGTCCATGAGAGCTGAAATTTGTTTTTGTGCCTCCGCCCTTTGATTTTGTGACAGGTTTGGCATGCCTCTCATTTTTGGAAGGGTGTGAAAGTGGAATCTGTAGCCTCTGTCTATAATGTCCAGGATCCATGTGTCTTTTGTGACAATATGCCAATTTTGAGAATAATGCCAGTTTTCTGCCTAAAGGTGCTGCCATCAAAGCTTTGCTTGGCAGGTAAAGGAGAAAGTCATTGCGTCTGCTTTCTGAATGACGCATCTATCTTCTCCACCTCTTGGGGTTGGCGCTTGCAATTGCCTGGCTCTGAATGATCCTTGCGATTTCCCTCTACCCCCTCTGGTGCCTGTATCTGCCTCTGAGGTCTGTCCGTGGCTGGAAAGGACCAATTTTTTGAAGGCCAGTTTCTGCTGAAACGTGGAGGTTGTACCTGCAGGAAATCTTTCACTATTTGCATTGATCTCGCCTTTTCCTCCATTTTCTTTAGTACCTCCTCAGCTTTAACACCAAACAATACATCTTTTTGAAGAGGTGCATCTAGTAATTTAGCTTTGACATGATCTGGTAAGGCTTGTTCTTCGAGCCAAGCATGTCTACGTATGACAGACCCTGCAACAGCAGCTCTACATGAGGCCTCTAAAGCATCAAAACCACACTGCAAGGTATGTTTTTACCCACTTGCTCTGCACTATGCAACAAATCTTGCAACTCTTAAATCTGGTTGCTCAGGTTGTGTCATTTTGCTTTTCAACTCTGATAATAAAAACTGTTGATACTTTAACATATGGAACTGACAGTTTAATGCCCTCATGGTTAAAGTGGCCGAGGTATACACCTTTTTCCCCCACCTTTCTAAAGCTCTGGAATATATATATATATATATATATATATATATATATATATATATATATATATATATATATACATATATATATATAGTATAAAGAATAGTATAAATACAGCTATATAATATAATATATGAAGTAGATAAAATATGAGACAAATAAAACCAGTGCAAATTGTAATGTATTATTTGTATTATGAAATATTCAAGGCTCAAAGACAACTACAGCATATTAAAAACTATAAATATAGATGTAAATATAAATATCAATGTAGTGTAAATAAATTATTATAAAACTTATTATATAACCTAGAGCTTATAAATATATAAAAATGTAAATAAATAAATGAATGAATGAATAAATCTTTTGTTAAAAATGTTATAATGAATTGATTAATTGATTAAATTAAATTAAATAATTCAGTATTAATTGAATATGTTCAAAGTATATTAGTTAGTGTATTAATATAAAAGATAAAGATAAATAAAGATAAATGGACCGAGTACACGGTGTAAAAGTGTAAAAAAACTAATGTCAAGTCAAATTAATAAAATATTTCTATGTGTTGGGTATATAAATGTATTTATTATTAAATCCATTAGTTAGGCTCTGTGAATTTCCAGTGGTAGACATCTTAATATAGTCATTTCTCCACTAAGCAGTCTTCCATAACATTTTGAAAAACATTTTGTATCATTTCAAAACATTTTCAAGACATTTAAAAAAAAAACATTTTAGAACATTTAAAACATTTCAAAACATTTTAAAATATTTCAAGACATTTTAAAACTTTTCCACTTTAGGACATTTTCACTTTTGGGTCATTTGCTAGTATTTTCAATGCAGGGGTGATTGATATGTGGTCATTCAGACCCCATTTACTACAGGCGTCCAACCTGAGTTGCCAGATCATCTCCCTATATTCAACCTTGGTTTCCCAATCACCCCCAAATTTATAACAATTTACACTACATTGATATTTATATTTACATCTATAATACATTACAATTTGCACTGGTTTTATTTGTCTCATATTTTATCTACTTCATTATATAGCTGTATTTATACTATTCTTTATACAGTATATATATATATATATATATATATATATATATATATATATACACATATACACACACACACCTATCTATTTTTGGAATATTTATTAATAGAACAGTATGTTTGAATATTTTAATATGTGGAATTTGAATACAGTTGGAGTGGGTTTAACATGGAAGTGAATGTCCCTTTAAACTGTGTGGTATCTGCCTATATCAATTAATTTATTAATTAACTTAATTACTATTGGGAACTATATATAAAAAGCTGTTGTTTTAATTTAAAACAGATTCTGATGAAGTCTCCGTAAAGGAGACGAAAGCGCTAAATCTGACTGTCCATTGTTGTTTTTTGTATTAAAGTCTAAAATTATTAACTTTATACACTCTCCGCCTCTTCATGGTGTATGCTGGCGTTTACGAGGAAGGTGAAGCAGAATTGATGTAACACATATGGGACAGCCTTAATTGTGCCGGAACGTTTTACTTTTTGGGGAACTAAATGATCCAGACACTCAGTGGATTGTGTTGCGATGCTAGTGATGGTTTCGGCATAAGTTGGTAGAGTGGTTTCCCATGGCCAAGAAAATACATTCCCTCTGGAGAAATCCAAACAGTCTCTCTCTCCAGTTTCCTTTTCTTTGTCAAGAGTAATTTGTTGTCTAATGCTTTCATAGTAGTCGCTTTATCAGCGAAAAATCTTCTCTGTACATCAGAAAGAATAAAAGTCAGCCATTTCTCTAGAACTAGAGCCTCTTTTTGAAGCTCTTTGATAGTATTATATTGTTCGATGAGGAGCTTCATATATCCAGAACTTCTCTAAATTTAGCTGCTGCCATTTAGATTTACCTCTACCTTGGGAATTATTATTTTATGCACTGACTTTTATCCGGTTTACTTTGATTGCCGTGGCATATCTACCTCTTTGGTATTTTTTTTTTTTTTACAGTTTTTTGTGAGGTGGTATCTTACCCTGAAGTTGTGTTCTTTGTTTGGGCTATATATCTTTGATCACATCAGGGACATGACAGAAGAAACCAGAGTAACATCTGATGGAGTTATAGAACCAAGGACAGTTGAATTTACCCAAATGCTGACTATGGATGGGAATCCATTGTTGAGATTGTCATATGCTCAACTAGTCAAAGCAGCTTGTGTACAAAGATACAAATTTACATGTTGATGCCTTACAGTCAGAGAAAATTAGAAGATGTCTTGAGTAAAATTAAGAATGCCCGTGGCAGAAGAGACGTATGGAGGCGTGTGTAATAAAGTTTAAGATTGTCCCTAGAGGGCTCTGAATATTAAAAATGCCAACTTTTGGGTCAGCCTATCCTGAGCTGCTATCTAAATGGCAGCAGCTAAATTTAGAGACAAGTTATGGATATATGAAGCCCCTCAAACTGTATACTATCGAAGATGAGCTTCAAAAAGAGGCTCTAGTTCTAGAGAACCGGCTGTACAGAGAAGATTTTTTCGCTGATATAGCGACTACTATGAAAGCATTAGACAACAAATTACTCTTGGCAAAGAAAAGGACACTGGAGAGAGACTGTTTGGATTTCTCCAGAGGGAATGTATTTTCTTGGCTGAGGGAATCCACTCTACCAACTTATGCTGAAACCATCACTAGCATCGCAACACAATCCACTGAGCGTTCGGATCATTTAGTTCCCCTTACTTCCAGAAATACGGTTCCACCTCCTCCCAGTACAGCAGATAAGAAACTGCGCTTTGAAACGCGCTCTCTTTTGACTGCTACAACCAATTCTGAAGTTATCAGCGAGCCGGTAGTACGCAGAAAAACAACTCAGGTAACTGGACAGTATTCGACATCAGGAGAACATGATGCCACTGCTCTCCATTTTCCGCTCCCTTTTCGTACGGTGAACAAATAGGTGTGGAGTCCACAGTACAAGGGGAGAAAGAGGAATACTTCTGGAGAACAGTTCGAATTCCAAAGGAAAGCCTTGAAACCCATACCCAGGACTTCATCATTAACTTGTCACAGTATGTATTAACAGAAAGTGAAAGATCTGTTTTAAATAGGGGTTTATCATTTATTCCTTCGCAAGGAGTAGATGCGAGTAGTCTGACAGTAGATATTAAATGTTTTACTAGGAATGTTGCACTGGGAATGCAATTTGGTAAAAGTGATGTGAATAATACTGTTTATTTAGGAAACCCTCTGTGTATACAACCCTTATGCATCCTTTACTTGAAAGTTTTGAAAAAACTTGTACAAATGATGTTTTTTGAGAATAGGATGAAACCTGAATTTTTCAATTTAACTAAGGAGGAGAAATTGGCTTTAAGTAGGTTACAAAGTAATGCTGATGTAATAAGACCAGCTGATAAAGGGGGTGCTACAGTGTTACTAGATAACTAGCATAATACTATTAATGAAATGCTATCAGACAGTACTACTTATATAAAGCTTAATATGACTGATTTAGACAAATTAAAACAGTACATGCTGATTTGTATGACATGTTAATGTGTGATATTATTGATGACAATTTATATAGGTATTTTCTAGTTGAGAAACCCCTAGTACCTGTATTTAGAGGTCTCCCTAAAGTGCATAAGGCTATGGACAAATCTCCGTTAAAACCAATAGTCTCGGGTAAAGGTTGGTTGACAGAGTATGTCAATCTGGAGAAACAATTAAGACCAATAGCAAATTCCAGACTCAATTTTATGTGATGCCCAACAATTTTTGGAAACGTTAGCACCCTACAATGTTGACAGTAAGCTTAGAGGCTCAGATTACATGGTGACACTAGATGTAACATCATTGTTTATGAGTATTCCCAATGATATAGGTGTAGATTTTTTGAAGTTATTTGATACGCACGGGTCTGAACAATAACCAGATTATGAGGATTACCATGCTGTTGGAATTCGTTCTTAATAATGTGTTTACTTTCAATAGTGGCTACTATCTTCAGTAGAAAGGTGTAGCGATGGGCACTTCATGTGCCAACTCTTATGCTAATTTAGTACTAGCATATTGGGAGATCACATGTATATTAGAACATATGACATACTCTAAATTTATCAAATACTATGTTTTTGTGATTTGGGGAGGATATTTGGAAAGTTTGGAACAATTTGTTACTTATATAAATGGAACCACAACGTTTCTGACATTGACTAGTACGAGTTCAGACAAGGATTGAATTTTTGGATGTTAAGTTGCATAAGGATAATGAGACAATTACAGAGGTATATAGGAAACCTTGTAGGAGGAATGCCATCCTACATAGAGATAGCATGCATCCACTGCATATACATAACATAGTCAAGAATCAGGCTGTACGCCACTCTCGCCTAATAAGTGATGATTCTGTGTTTTCTGATGCTATTGTATGGATGGAACTTTTAGTTATGTACTTACCATAACTTCAGATGTTTGGGATCCATCTCGCCTACATTCTGACTGATGGGTTCGGAGCCGATCCCTCGGCTCCGACTCGGCACGCTTATGCTATAGAGCGAGGCCTCTAATTGGCTGAGCTATCTTTATCCCAGGATGCACCATCACTAATCCCCCAGATCTTGTTTGTCCGCATTCATGCACAGCTTGTTTATATAACATTGTTAGATGTTTCAAGATGAAACAGGATTCGGACCTTCTGATATCCTCTGATCTCCAAGGAAGGGGGAAGGAGGGTGGGTTATTAGGAATGTAGGCGAGATGGATCCCAAACATCTGAAGTTATGGCAAGTACATAACTAAAAGATGTTATGTGATCCTATCTCGCCTACATTCTGACTGATGGGACAGCGTCTCTAGCACCTAAATCCCGGGTGGCTCATTGAAACACACTCCTGAGCACTGTGGAACCAAATGAAGCTCGTCCTCTAGATGCCACATCTAATTTGTAGTGAGAAATGAAGGTGTGCGGGGAAGACCATGTAGCCGCAGCACAAATGTCACAAATAGCAAGCTTAGAATGAAATGCTACCGAAGTAGCCATAGCCCTTGTAATAGCCCTTGTAGAATGAGCCTTGACAGAGGTGGAAAGCTCTTTGTTAGAATAAATATAAGCTTGAGTAATACAGTCCCTGATCCATTTGGCAATAGTGACCTTTGTGACCGCGTTGCCCAATTTGTTTTCTGCAAAGGACACAAACAACTGATCTGTCTTCCTTGATTGTTTGGTCCTGTCCAAATAAAAACGTAACTGCCTGTGGACATCTAGTGTGTGGAAAATAAACTCCGCTTTATTGGAGTATTTTGGGAAAATAAACTGGGAGCTCTAACGACTGTTGCAAGCATAAAGTAGAACAGACTTTAGGAACAAAAGAAGGATTTGGTCTGAGGGATACCCTGTCTGAATGAAAAACTAAGTACGGGGGTTTCACTGACAAAGCTTGAAGTTCTGAAACCCTCCTGGCTGAAGTAATTGCCACTAGAAAGGCAGTCTTCCATGATAGAAACTTTAGATCACAGGTAGCTGCCGGTTCAAAGGGAAAAGTCAGGGCATGTCATACTATATCAAGATCCCATGGAGGTGCAGGATGAAAAATCGGAGGTCTTAATAAAGCAGCACCTTTCAAGAAGGTCTTACACAACCTGTTGCTCATTAAAGGTGGGTCTATGGATTCATGAAAATTAGAAATCGCTGCCAATTGTACTTTGATGGTAGAAACAGAAGAGCCTTGATTGAAAAGAGAGGTCAGGAATTTGAGTACTTCTGCCACGGGAGTAGAAATGGGGTCCAGGCCCCGGAGTTGAGCCCAGATAGCAAACCCTTTCCATTTGTTAGAATACAGTTTCTTCGTAGCCGACTTGTGGGCTGAAGACAATATGTGCACCACATCTGGATCCAGTGCATGTCTCCTGACTATGGTCGGAAGAGGAGGAGCCAGGCAGTCAATTTTAATGTGTGTAGGGACTGGTGTAGTAGTCCCGACTGATGAATCAGTAGGTCTGGGACCTGGTCCAGGAACCATGGACCTTCCAGAGCATGTTTCCGAAGATAGGGAAACCACACTTGACGAGGCCAGTACGGAGCAATTAAGATCATCTTGCTGCCTAAGAGAGATGCCTTTTGAATCACTCTGGGGAGGAGAGGAACTGGAGGGAAGGCATAAAGCAGTCCGGTGGGCCAAGGATGGACTAATGCGCCCATAGGGCTCTTCCCCAGAGCCAGGGTTAGGGAGAAAAATTCTTTGCACTTCGCATTCAGAGGAGTCGCGAAGAGGTCGCAACACGGAACTCCCCATTCGCTGAAAATCTGCCTTGTAATGGTCATATTCAGAGACCATTCGTGAGGAGAGAGGATGGTTCTGCTCAACCTGTCGGCTATGACATTGGATTTGCCCGGTATGTGGGCAGCCACTAGGAAGCGTTTGGTCGAGACTGCCCATTCCCAAACTCTCATCGCTTCTCTGCAAAGAGGATAGGATCTGGTCCCTCCCTGTTTGTTCAGGTACCAGACAACTGACATGTTGTCTGAGTGAACAGCAATTACGCCCTGAGGGAGGTAATCGTGAAGGGCTCGAAGGGACAGGAGTACTGCCCTCATTTCTAGGATGTTGATGTGGAGAGGGGTCTCTACCGGGTGCCATTTGCCTTGGACTGACCTGCCCAGGGAATGACGCTCCCAACCCGTCTGGGAGGCGTCCGTGGTCAAAGTGGCCGCCGGATGAGGAAGAACAAAGGGTCGTCCCTGGTCCAAATTGGAGGACACTAGCCACCAGCGAAGGTCCCGTTTGCAAGATTCTGTGATCCATATCAGATGATTGAGAGGGAGTTCCTGAAAGGACCACCGAGTTGAAAGAAGCCACTGGAGGATTCTCATGTGTAACCTTGCCAAGGGAACTAGGAGAACTGTGGCAGACATCGATCCCAATAGCTGTAGGACCATTCTGGCTGGGGCTTTGGACCTGGGGAGTAAGGCTCGAACCTGATTTTGAATGGTCTGAATTCTGTCTGCAGGTAGATAGACCCGCATCTGGTTTAAATCTATCTCTACCCCTATGAATCTTATTCTTTGAGATGGCCTTAACACAGACTTTGGCCAATTGAAGGTGATTCCAAGGGAATTGCCCAGTGATATTGTGGCTTGCAGGTTCCGTAGAAGTAGATGCTTGGAGGTGGCAGTTAGGAGCCAGTCGTCTAGGTACGGAAATACCTGGAATCCTAGACTTCTCAGGTGAGCAGCCACTACTGCCAAGCATTTGGTGAACACCCTGGGGGCTGTGGTGAGACCAAAGGGCAGCACACGGAACTGAAAATGACTGCATCCTAGGCTGAAGCGCAAGTGTCTCCTGGACGTTTGATGTATTTTCATATGGTAATACGCGTCCTTGAGGTCTATGGAGCACATCCAAACACCTTTCTCCAACAATGGGAGAATGGTTTGTAAAGTGACCATTCGGAACTTGGACTTCTTGACTGAACGGTTTAGGTTGCTTAGGTCCAAAATGGGCCTCAAGTCCCCTGTCTTTTTTGGCACCAAAAAGAATCTTGAGTAAGTCCCTAATCCGATCTGGTCTGCGGGGACCGGTTGGATGACTCCTTTTTGCAGCAGCAGCTTTGAAACTTCTAAGGCTGCGGTATCCTGTTGACTGGGTGGCGGGTCTGGGATTCTTTTGGACTGAGGGGGGGGGGCAACAGAATGGGATGGAGTAACCTCCGGCGATAATTCGAAGCACCCATCGGTCCTGAGTGATCCCTTCCCAGGCCTTCAGGTGCTTGGCGACCCCCGACTGGCTCCGGAGCAGCACAGTCAGGCAATCCCTCAGGGACTATGAAAAGCTGAAGAGCCATGAAAGGACTCGCGGTCTCCAGTGTTGCGAGGGCCTCTGCCGCCTCTGGGACGGCGTCTTCCTGATGAATTTCCCCCTTCTCTGCCTCTGGAGGGGGAACCTTCCTGCTGAGAGGGGTAAGACTTCTAAGATCTACGGAACCACATCTTCCCTCCTCTTTTAGCCTTGGGATAAGGCCGAAAGGGAGTGGAAAATCGTGCCCCTACGGCAGTCAGAGTCTTACCCTCCTGTTCACAGCGGGTAAGTGTGTCTTTCACCTTGGGCCCAAACAGGGAGGACCCATCAAAGGGGGCATCGGCGAATGAAGACTTAAAGGCCTCCACGAAATGACACAGGCGGAGCCAGGCTAGTCTCCGTAGAGCAATGCCTGTACCCGCCGCTCTACTCGCCCCTTCGGCCGCATACGAAATGAGCCTCATGGACGAGTTCGAAATGGACGACATCGTAGCCAGCTGAGAACCAACCGTCTGGGCCAGCTCCTCAGGCAGGTTACCTAAGAGGGTATCTGATAGCTCCTTAATCAGATCCCTCTGGAATCTCGTCAAGTGCGTCAGGTAGTTCAGAGACCTCAAAGTAAAGGCCGCTGAACTAAGGGTGCGCTTACTGTACCGATCCATGCTCCTAGACTCCTTATTAGGAGGATGGACGGATGTAGAAGCCTCTGCTACATCTTGCTGGGTAGTAGATGCCACCACCATAGCATCCACAGCCACACCTTTTGTAAGGAACTCTATCTGGGGGCGCCAAAAGAAATTTGTTTGGACGAGCGGGCACCGGTTCCATAGAGTCTGGGTGTTCCCACGCCCTTCGACAGATCAAATCCAAGAGCTCGAAGGGCGGAGACACCCAGGAGGCGGAGGGCTGAGCCCCGAAGGCCTTCAGGAACACGACTCATCAGCAGAGGGAGGTTTGGACTGCCAGCCGCCTCGTTGTTTTAGGGCTTCCAGGATGTCTGCAAAGGAGACATCATCAGAGGACGACTTGGGGGACCCCTCTGCATCATCAAGATCGGTGTCAGATGTCAAAGACTAGTCAGAGGAGTCAACGTGCTTCCTCTTGCATGTTTTCTTCCTGGGGGGTTCTTCCGAAGAGGCTTCAGAAGGACCTCCAGGAGGGGGAGAAACCCCAGCGGGGGTAACCTGAGGCCCACGGGCTCCGCTGTCTGCAGACAGAGGGACTGCCAATGACCCAGTCTCCAAATGTAGGGAAGGAGCTGGGGAAACTGTGGAGGTAGCCAATGAAGATTTGGCTAGAGCACTCATAGCCCTGAAGGCGGGACCACCAGAATCCTGGGAAGGTCCCCGCTCCGTGGCCACGACAGTGGACGGTACTCCCGCCACCGATGCACCAAGAGGGAGACTTGGGACCGAAAGCATCAATCCCGAAGCCTCCCCCCCAGGGCCGAAGGAAGAAGTCCGTGCACTGAACTCCGACCCGAGAGCCGGAGTCGGAGCAAGGGTCGGGCCTGACCCTAACACCTCCACTGGTTCCACCAACACCTGCTCCAACGGTGCCGCAGCTGTTGGAGGAGGAAGTACAATAGGGGAGTGGACCATCGGCTCCGAAGCCAACTGGGCTGGAGCCGAAACCATCTTTTGGAACACCGGAGACTGGAAGAGTCGAAGGAGCACCCTGTCGATGTCCGAATCAGACATCCTGGATGATCGAGGATACCGATCGGGCCCGAACCGATTTCTCCATTGGCTCCGAAGGGCTCGGGGACCGGCTCCAAAAGGACTCGACAATTATCGGCTCTGAGGAAACCTTCAAGGAAATTTCCCTCGGCGCCGATAAGGACTTCGGCTCCGAGGGGGAAGAGTCTGAGCCGATGACCCTTATCGGCTCCAATATCAGTGGAGCCGATGAGGGTGACCCGCCTCTCGATGCCCCAGACCTCGGCTCTGAAACCAGAGGGATCGAGGCTGGAGGCATCGAGGCAGACCGTTCCGACCTCGGCTCCGAAGTCCGTGGAGCCGATGGAGAAGTCTGCTTAGCTTTCTTAGCCGTCGGTTCCGACTGACTGGTCGGAGCAGGCGCTTTCCTCTTCTTAGGAGACGGAGAGGAAGAAAGCCTCCTCGAAAGAAGGCTTGATTAATCCTTTGAGGATTAATTTGTTTTTCCTCTCCTGGAGGACTCGGGAGGAAAACACATGGCATACACTGCACGATTCCTGCAGATGTTTGGCGCCAAGACAATAGACGCACGAGGAGTGGTAGTCCGTTATGGACATTTTGAACCCACACCTCGTGCACTTTTTAAACCCGGAGGGTTTGTTCTTTAGACATAGTCCTACAAGAAAAACAGACCACAACAGCAAACTTAAGGGTTTGACACACAGGAACAATAAGTATGCCACTAACTCAGAATATTAAAACTGAAAAACTTTTTTTTTTTTTTTTTATACACACAGAAGCGAGAAAGAGAAAGGGGAAACAAGGAGGGTCAAGACCCTCTAACTCAAACGGGTACTTGACCCACACACAACCACTGAGAAGTAGTAACCACAGGGGAAGGCCCCTCTAACTTAAACGGAACCTTCTCTGACAAGAAATTATACTAAAAATTCAATCAAACTGCCAGAAACACTCGTACACAAAGAATAGCCGTTAAAACAGCTTTCGGGTTTAAATGAAGCAAATACTGACAGGAAAAAAGACTATATATATATATATATATATATATATATATATATATATATATATATATATATATATATAGTACTTAGCCCAGCCAATGTTGAGACCACGTCCAAGCTCTGTAAGCGGCAAACGAGATCTGGGGGATTAGTGGAGGTGCATCCTGGGATAAAGATAGCTCAGCCAATTAGAGGCCTCGCTCTATAGCATAAGCGTGCCGAGTCGGAGACGAGGGATCGGCTCCGAACCCATCAGTCAGAATGTAGGCGAGATAGGATCACATAACATCAGGAGTTTATATATAGATATATAGCAAAAAACTTCCGACTCTCCACGTTAAAAAACTTTACTTTTTATTTATAAAAATGAACAGAAGGTAATGCTGCCATCACTTCATCAGACAATTTACATATAAAAAATCAGCAAATTTATAGGGAGGCTCAGCCAATAGACAATTACCTTAAATTAATCAATTAACTACATATGTAATTAAGAAAATATTTAAGCAATCAAAAATTTAAAGGAAGACTGTTATTTAAAGCATTCAGAAATTTAAAAGAAGACAGTTTTTTTAAAAACTCCTGATTTAAAAAATATATAATAAAACACATGAGACAAACATACATATAGAATAGAATGAAACAAAATAAAATAAAACGAACCCTACATGATGCTTTAGAAACATTCAAAAGTTCATTACAACTAAGCAAGTGTTTCTTATTCTAAACGTATTATAAAACCATATTGTGAGACAACCAAACTGATATTTGATGCAAACTATTCTAGCATAAATCATTAGATAACTTATGCGGCATTTTTAGCTCACTTAAAGTGTAGAGCTGCTCACCTTATTCCTTTATGAGAATCTTTAGGAAATTTTTTACTAGTGTATACTGAAAACAATTCCATTCATAAAAATACTTGATGTAAATATGTAAATTGATGATTAGACGACTATATGTATAAATAAATGTGTAAATAAATATGCATACATATATGTATAAAAATACGAATGTATATAAATAAATAAATAAATATATATATAGATAATTCAATATAAATATATAAATATAAATATATAAATAGTCATAAAAATATAGACGTAAATATGAAATTATAACTCACTGTACTAAAATCTAATGTATAATTATAGTTGTATAATAAAATGAAATAAGAAATTTTTTGGCATTATATCAAAGAAACCAACTATAACTTGTTGTGAAATAGTCAATACATAATGTAAATTTTTTAATAAAAATGAAAATAGGATAAATTGGTAGAATAAATAAATAAATCAATCTATCAGATGGGATGAAAAAAACAAAACTCTATAAATTCTTGTGTGGATAACTAGTATGTCAGAGTCATAGCATCATATATCTCAAAAGCAATTATATACAATTTAAAACTTGTGAACAAACAAATAAACACTGTAAATAAATGTATAAAGGAGAGATAATATGAATAAAGTAACTAAATATACACTATACTGATAAATAAATATCATAGGAACAGCTAAGAAAGTTAACTATTCTACAATAAAAAATGTCATCTTCGGTTATTAAGAAATGACCTGATGGTAATGTAATTATTCAAACCCGGGGGGTAATGACCTCTGAGGATCACATAACATCAGGAGTTTATGGATAGAGGTTATCATAGGAAAGACCTTGTAACATTACATGAAGTTGAACGTGATCAAGCAGGACTATCCTACATCAAAAGGAGTAATCCAGTATATGATCAACATACTACAAATAGATATGAAAGGAGAAGGATAGTTATTCCCTATACTAATAATAGTACAGTGGTAGGTGTCATTAAAAAGCATTGGGGAATTTTATAGTTAGATGAAAGCATTAAGGGCTTGGTAGGTACTAACCCTGGTATCAGCTATAGAAACGCTTAGTCACTAAAAAGGATGCTTTGCTATGAAAAGAAAGGGAGGAATAGGACTACCTCCCAAAGGAAGGGAACTTATGCTTGCCATAATTGTAATCAGTGCAGTTTTATTATGAACTCGAATGTCCTTGAACATCTGGATACTGGTGCTAGATAGGAGTTTAACCACTATGTTAATTGTGAATCCAGAAATATGGTTTACCTTGCTCTGTGTAACAAATGCCAATGCTTTTATGTTGGCAAGACCAATAAAACACAGAACGGATTAGGGAGCATATTTATGCCATTCAGAGAGAATGAGGGCAATGCTTTAGCTAATCATGTTCTGCAACATGACAACGCATGCTTTTAGATTTATGGTTTTAGGACATATGTATACCACTGAGATACTAGGGAATATCAGCAATAGTACTGAAAAGGAAGAAGCTAAATGGATCAAAGTTAGCAGCGGATAAAGGACATGGTCTCAATAAGTTTTCATTGAAGCCTTTTCTAGCAGATAGACCATTTAGACATTAGTTCTGTTTATTTATATATGCATGGTGTTTGTTAGCTAATTCTATGAAAAATATATGTAATAGCCGTTCTATTTTATATGGAAATGTTTTATGCAATATGAATATATGTTTTTATATATTGATATTTGAGCTATGTTTAACATGGTGAGGTTCATTTGTTATATATGATAGTTTTTTTTTTGTTTTGAATTAGTTTGTGCACCAATGATATTGTTTTTAGTTGTCATGTGTTAGGAATGTAGCTTTTAATAGGTGCAATACTGCTACTTAAGCAGATCTGAATTTAGGTGTTTTATTTCAAGTCTGATGAAGCATCCTGAGATACATGAAAGCGCTTACTAATTCGAATAAAGGATTATTTTTACCTCTACCTTGGGAATTATTATTTTATGCATTGACTTATCTGGTTTACTTTGATTGCCGTGGCGTATCTACCTCTTCACGAGGTCTGAAAATTGAGAATGTGAGAGCCATAAAGAAGGGCTGGTAGTAGGTAGGCATGTGTAAGAATTGTTTTAGCTTTACCCGAGAGAAAGTTTGTTTCTGTACAGGGGACAGTTTGGAGCCCAGATGGGAAAGGAGGAATGCAAACTTGTTCTACTCCAAGCACATTGATACAGAACCTGCACAAATCAGCTAGTAGTCTAAAGAAAAAAAAATGTGGATGACAACGGTTCTGCAATAGACAGTCACTGAGGCCACTTTTGCAAACACTAGAGGTACAATAGGTAGTCCAAAGGATAGGGCAGAAAAAAAATGTACACCAGAGAGCAAATCTCAATTTCCTGAAATTGTGATCAAACTGAATAGAAACATTCTGATCTGGAAGCAATACAATATTCTTAAGGTGAGCATTTTGAATTTCACAACTTCTACAAAGGTGTTTAGAACACAGGGCAGGTCTCAAATACAAAACAGAAAGCATTAACATTTTTGTTCTATATACTGACATCACATCTTTCCTTAACTACCAGTCCAACACTAAACTGCTGAAATCCTGCTTTCCCTCATCATTCTATAAATTGTGTTTCCATAATTCCGATTCTATGTAATCTGCTCTCTTTTTAAAGCTGTACAATAAAGGCACTGCTGAGGGGACTTCAGGACTTGACCCACAGAAATGCCCAAAATCCAAGGTTTATTAAACCAAACAGAAAATATAAGTGCCTTTAACTTATTCACCGTGCTTTCGTCCAAACTACTGGACTTGAGATAAAACATGAATAGCAAATTAAAGCATTTATATACCCTCCTACAAATCAATAAAAGAAAAATCGTAACAATTAATAGTTATGTACTCACCATAACGTTCCATGTGAATTGTTCCATCTTGCCTTCATTCTTCACTGATGGATTCGGAGCCAATCCTCAGCTCAGCCACGGCCGTTTAGCAAAGCTCAAAGATTACCAATAGCTCGAGACCAAGCCCCTTATCCCATGATGCATTGCTGGAATTACCTCAGACCTTGTTTGCTGCGTGTACCATAACCTAGTAAGAGGACTAATCTCCCCAGACAGGAAGAAACATTGAATAACCAGGATGAAGTCAGTCTCTAGGTCAACTGTCAGCCAGGTGGGGATGGAGGGAGGGATGTGAAAATGGAGAAATGGAACAACTCGCATGGAATGATATGGTGAGTACATAACTTCTTTATGTAAAGTTCAATCTCACTGTTCATTCTTCACTGATGGGTAGCATCCCTAGCACCCCAAATCCTGGGTGGCTCACGGAAATACATTTTTCAGGACTGTAGAACCAAAGGAAGCCCTGTCCACTTTGTAATGAGTAATAAAAGTGGGAGGCTTAGACCAAGTGGCTGTAGCACAGATATCAAGAGGCAACTTGGCTAGAAAGGCCAAGACTGCTCTGGTTGAATGCGCCTTCACTTTATGCAACAAAGACCTATTAGGAGATGAGTAAGGGTAGGTGATACAATCTGAAAGCCACTTGGAAAGGGTTATTTTAGTCACTGGTCTACCTTTTCTCGCTTCAGAGAAAAAAACAAAAAGCTGATCTGACTTTCTGAAGTCTTTTGTTCTGTCCTGATAATATCCAAGCTGTCAGAACATCAAGTTTGTGCAGCATGTATTGTAATTTCTTGGTATGGTTGGGGGAAAAAAACAGGCAACTCTAACTTGATTGATGTTAGTCTCAGAACATACTTTAGGCAAAAAGGAATGGTTAGTACCAAGGGATACTCTATCAGGATGAAAAATCATATAGGGGGGCTTGATAGAATGCCGGAAGCTGACACTCTGTGGGCAAAAGTAATGGCCACTAGAAAAATAGTTTTCCATGACAAACTTGAGCTCACAAGATTGATGCTGGTTCGAAGGGAGAAAGAATATGGGATAGCATGAAATTCAATCTCCAGGGACAATGAGTCTTCACTGGAGGTCTCATGTGAAAGGTACCTTTGAGGAAGGCCTTGGATAACTGGTGTATAATATTCAGTCCAATACCTAGATGAAAATTAGATATAGCTAACTGGACCTTAACAGTGGCAGCTGCCACTCAGTGAAAAATCTCGATCAAGAATTCTAGCATGGATGACAAGGGAGCTTGGTAAGGATCAAGGTTTTTGTTAGAAGCCCAAATGTAAAATCTTTTCCACTTGCAATACAATTTTCTGGTGGAAGGTTTGTGGGAAGCCAACAAAATTTGACTTGTGTCATCTGAAAGATATGAAGCTTGGCTATACAGGGAACTGGAGCAGCCAAGCAGTTAGCTTCAGTGACTGCAAGGAAGGATGGAAGTCCCCCGACGGGTGTCAGGTCTGGAACTGGGTCCAGGATCCATGGATCCTCCAAGAGATTATGGTAAAGAAATGGAAACCAAATCTGCTGAAGCCAATGAGGGGCTATAAGAACGAGTGTCCCTCCCAGCAACTTTGCTTTCTGTAAAAATCTGGGTATCAGCAGAATTGGGGGAAATGCATAGGAGACCCGGGGGCCAATCGTGTACGAGTTCATCCTTCAAGGGCTCTCCCAGAGGGGGGTATCAGGGTAAAGTAGCTTCTGCATTTGGAGTTGATGTTGCTGGCAAAAAGATCGCAGCAAGGCTGGCCCCATTTGCGGAAAATCCTGTCCGCAATCTCCTGTGAGGGACCACTTGTGTGGCAACAAAACTGCCCTGCTCAGCTTGTCCACTATCACGTTGGATTTCTCCAGGATATGCGTTGCCAACAGAAAGCGCTGGTATGACAGTCCACTGCCATATTCAGCCTCACAACAAGGGGGGGTAGGATCTGGTTCCCCCTTGTTTGTTCAAATACCAGACCACCAACCTGTTGTCTATAGCAATCGTACCCAGAGGAAGAGAGTCCTGAAAGTACCACAATGCCAAAAGTACCATTCTCCTCTCCAGTACATTGATATGCAGATGCGTATCTTGATCGGTCCATGTGCCTTGGGCTGTCTCTCTCTGAAAATGCCCCCTCCATCAGGGAAGCATCTGTGGTTACTGTGGCCGCTGGAGGGGGTAGCACAAATGGGTGCCCTATCGTGATGAAGTGAGGTCAACCACCATTGATCCTTTTTGCAGGAATTTGTAATCAGAGAGACATGGGAAGCTCCTGGTAAGACCATTGAGGGAACAGCCATTGTAGTATCCGCATGTGCATAAGAGCTAGTGGTATGGCTAGAATCACTGCTGCAATCACGCCTAATAAAATTTCAGAACTTTTGATGCCGGTGCTCTGTCTTTGGATATCAGAACGCTGACATGCTGACAAAGGACAAAGACTATTGGAAGCCTTAGTGTGGTGGTGTCCAGCTCTGCCCAGATAAAAACTATATGCTGCAATGGCGACAAGGCAGATTTTTCTGAGTTGACTGTAATGCCCAGTTGATTGCAGAGTGAGAGTGGACTCCCTGGCCTGAATGAGTTGATGCCTGGTGGTGGCGGTAAGGAGCCAATCGTTTAAGTACAAAAACACCTGGAATCCTAGACACCAAGTGAGCTGTGACCACTACCATGCATTTGGTGAACATTCTGGGGGCTGTAGTGAGACCAAAGGGCAGGGCTCGAAACTGGTAAGGATTGGCTCTCAGCTGGAAGCACAGATGTTCCCTGGATGGCCTGGCCATTTTTATGTGGCAGCATGCATCCTTGAGATCTATTGAGCACATCCAGTTGTCTTTCCTTAAGAAGGGAAGTATAGACTGAAGCGTGACCATCCGGAACTTTTCTTTACGTACTGGTTCAGTCTGCTGAGGTCCAATATGGGTCTCCAGTCCCCAGTCTTCTTTGGAACCAAAAAGAATCTCAAGTTCCAGATCCTGCCTGGTCTGCTGGGACTGGTTGGATGACTTTCTTAGCAATGTTTGGACCTCTATTGTTGCCTGTTCCCATAAAAAAAAATCCTGGACGTTCCACCTAGTTACAGGAAAGCGGGGGTATGGCAAATGGTATGAAGTATCCTCTGGAAATACTTTGTAACCAGCTCTCTTATTTTGAGCCAGGCACCAAGTAAGCGACCACTGACTACCTCCAGAACAGAACAGTCAGGCCCTCCTCTCAGGAGTGCTGGTAGGGCTTCCCAGAGAAGTGATCTGTTACCCTGGTGTTGCAGACCCCCTCTGCCACGAGGGTGGCGTCTTCAATTATTGCCCCCTCCTCTGCCTCTGGAGGGGGGGGTTCACCACTTGTGTCCTGAAAGGTTCCTTGGGCTTTTCGGAACCACATTTTTCCTCCACTTTGACCCTTGGGGTCGGGTAGAGGTGAAAAATCAGACAGCAGGCAGTCTTTCCATCCTGTTTAGGCCCAAAAAGGGATGAGCCGTCAAAGGGAGTATTCACGGAGGATGACTTGAAGGGCTCCGCGACGAAACAACGCAAGAGCAACTCCTGTACCCGCTGCCTTACTCATTCCATCAGCTGCATATGAGATGAGAAGCATGGATGAGCTGACTATAGAATTGAGGGTAGCAAGCTGGGCAGCTACCGTATCCTGAAGAGCATCTCCTAGCTCTTTGAGATCTCTTAACCTGGTACAATTGGTTAAATAGTTGAGCAAAACAGAGCAAGAGTCTCTGAACTAAACATGCGCTTTCTATATCTATCCATGATCCTAAAGTCTCTGTTAGGAGGATGGATAGACGAGGAAGTCTCAGACATTTCCTTTTTGGCGGCTGCCGCCACCACCACCACCATGGCATCAACAGGAACACCTTTTGTTAAGAATGATTTGTCAAGGGGGCAGAAATGAACTTATTAGGCCTCCTAGGGACAGGTTCCATAATATCCGGAGACTCCCACGCCCTTCATGAGACCAGCTGCATTAGCTCAAAGGGCGGAGACACCCAAGAAATGGAGGGCTGAGACCCGAAACCCTTCAGGAGAAAGTACAGTTGTTTACACTTACCATAAATATAGATGGAGTGTATTCACCGTTGCAGTCATCACATTTGGGTTATATGCCTGCAGGTAGCCCTCAGCCGGCCTGAATACCAGTGTCTTTGGATTTCTGCATCAGATGCAGTCAATTACATCAGATGCAGTCAATTACATCAGATGCAGTCAATTACATCAGATGCAGTCAATTACATCAGATGCAGTCAATTACATCAGATGCAGTCAATTACATCAGATGCAGTCAATTACATCAGTTTCTTGCCCTAGATGTCAGGTGCTCCCACAACAGGAAGCATTATTATGGTATGGAATACCCCCAGCAAAAAGCAAATACACATGACATATGCCAAACAAGGAGGAAAGGCAAAAGTCAAGAGAAGTCAGAGGGCTGGAGGGAGGGTAACCAGGACTGCAACAGTGAATACACAAACATCTACATTTATGTTAAGTGTACACAACTGTACAATGTTTGTGTTTAACTGGTGCAGTCATCACATTTGGGTTGATTCCCAAAGCTAAGGAAGGGTGAAGGTAATTAAATAGCATTAGGGCTAGCAATAAGTCCCTGTAAGACTGCTGTGGCAAATCCAGCTCTGGATTTAAAAAAGCTACGCAGGTGGTAATGCTTGGTGAAGGTATATAGAGAGCTCCAGGTTGCAGCTTCCAGGATGTCCCTGGCAGAGTCTCCTCCGAGAAATGCAGTAAGAGGTAGATGCAGCCCTGGTGGAATGTTTGCTTATCCTCTGTGGGGTAGGTTTTTCATGGTATTTGTAGCAGAAATGGATGCAATGTCCTATCCATTTGGTAATGGTTTGCTTTTAAATGGCCTTCCCTTCTGCCCCTGCAGCAAAGCCAACTAGCAGCTTGTCAGAATCTAAGAGGCTTAGTCCCATCCAAATAGAATCTAAGTTGTCTGTGCGCGTCCAGAGAATGCAGTATCCTTTCCCCTTTATTCGGAGGATTAGGGGAAAAGTAAAAAAATGGATTAGTTTAGGGCCACACTAGACACCACCTTGGGCATAAAGGATGGATTAGTCCTGAGGGAAACCCTGTCCACAAAGAAGATAATGAAGGGTTCCACTGCCCTAAGGGCCTGCAGTTCAGACGCTCTTCTTGCTCTGAAATGGCTAAAAGTAAAGCTGTTTGCCAAGAAAGTAATTTCAACTCTGCTGTACCAGCTGGTTCAAAGGGGGGGGGGAGAAGAGTAAGTTTTTCCAATACAAAAGTTAAGGTCCCAGGCTGGAGTGGGAGCCCTTCGGGGGGGGGGGGGGTCTTAAATTTTGGTGCCTCTAAGGAATAGTTTTAGCAGGGGATGAATGAAGAGGGGTGGCTCAGTATTATACTGTGCTGATATGGCAGAGGCATGAATCTTAATTGAAGAGAAAGGCCCTTGTGGAGCATTTCTGTTAAATAATCTAGAATAAGAGGTAAGCTGGGCACCGTTGTGCCCATCCCAAGCAGGGCTCCAGGAATAGTATCTTTTCCATTTTCTGAATAGGATTTTCTAGTACTAAGCCTCCTTGCCACAAGAATGACATCAAGCACTTGCTTATGGAAGGTTGCTGGAGGTGATGTCAGGGAATTAGCCAGGCTGCAAGGTTCACGGTTTGAAGCAGAGGTTGCAGAATCTGGCCCGCCTGCTGGGACAGCATGGAAGGGGTCTGAGGCAGGTGCCAAGGTTGTAGCACTGTCAGACTGTGCAAAAGGTACCAGCTGCCAGTCTGATGCAATCAGTATTGTCCTTTGCTTGTCCTGTTTGATCTTTAGTAGAACCTTCAAGAGGTGGGGGAAGGCATAAACTGAGGCTTTCCCAAGTAAAGGACAGGGCATCCATTTTCCAAGCTTGACTGTGGGGAGTTCTGGTGCAGACTTTGTTCAACTGGTAGTTCTGAGGGGAGGCAAAAACAGGTCTACCTCTCGTGTCCCCCATTTGTTCCGTTCCTAAAGAGCTTGAATATTTTGGGTTCAGGTTTCCATTCATGTGGGTCCATGAGATTTCTGCTCAAGTAGTCTGCCAATGAATTTAGTTTGCCTGGCAGGAATTTAGCTTGTAGGTTCACTTGGTAGCTCAAGGCTGTGTTCCACAGAGCCATGGCTAGTCTGCAGAGTTGGTAGGAATTGGTTCCCCCCTGCTTATGTACCACAACTGTGGTGGTGTCTGTCTTTACCAATAGTTGTCCTGGAAGAATAACGTCTCTGAAAGCTGTCAGAGCATTCTGAACAGCTAACATTCCTTTCTGATTGATATGCAGGTGCATATGTTTTGGTTTCCATTTGCTCTGAATGCACTGACCTGCCATGTGAGCCCCCCCATGCATAGTCTGATGCGTATTAGGGTTTGGATGGCCGGGGGTAGAGTGAAAGGGAGTCCCTTGTTGTGGTAGCAGGCCTCTGCCCTTAGACAAGTAATGGGAATAATTGTTTCCAGGTCCTGAGAATGTTGACACCATAGACTTTAGATACCACTGGTTTCCTCATATGCAGTCTTGCATATGGACTTAAACAGAATGCAAGAGGCCATGAACCCCAGGACTTGTAGGATTTTCCTTGCAGATAGCTGGGTTTTTGTGGCCAGTAGTTTGAAATAGGTTGTCAAATGAACTTGTTTCTCTGGAGTGAGTAATGCCATCTGGAAAGTGGTGTTCAAGCTTGCACCCAGGAATACAATCTGTTGGCAGGGTAATAGGTGGGATTTCTTCTCGTTTGTGTACCCCAGTGAAGTTAGAAGTCTCTTTACAAGTGCCAGGTGTGGTAATAGCAAGTCCTGACCCTCTGCCTTAATCAGGCAATCTTACAAGTATGGGTAAATCTGAATATTTCTCTGCATGCAAAATGCAATGGCAGGAGCTAGGCACTTTATGAATACCCTAGGCGCAGTAGATAAGCCAAAGGGCAGTGCAGAGAACTGATAGTACATGGAGCCTGCCCTGAAGTGTAGGAATTTTCTGCAGGATTCCCTTTTTGGGATGTGCAGGTAAGCTTCTTTTAAGTCTAGAGTTGCCAGCCAAGCATCCTTGGCTAGCATAGGAAGAAGCTGCTGAAGTTAGCATTTTGAATTTTGGAACCACCAGAAAAGTGTTAAGAATAAAAAGGTCCAAGATAGGATGCCAGGTGTTTTTTCTGGGAACCAGGAACAGTCAAATAAAAACCTTGTCCCCTTTGTTCTGCTGTGACAGGTTGAATAGCCCTGATGCTGAGGAGAGAGAGAGCGCACTTGTTTTTGGGCCTCCACCCACTGGTTTGGGGGGAGGTCTGGCCATCCACGTGGAGTTGGGAGTGAGTGGAAGTGGAATCTGTACCCTAGGGAAACTATAGGTTAAAAACCCATTTGTCTTTGGTAATGAGTTCCCCATTTTTTGCATGCAGGGCGAGCTTTCCTCCTAAGGGAACAAGTAGTTGAGCAAGGCTTGGTAGAGTTAAGGATAAGTCATTGTGCCATTTTTCCATAGGGGGTGGCTTACTACTTCCTGCTTAGGAAGTGGGGGGAACCCACTGCCTAGATCTGTGCACAGCCTGAGACTGAAGTCTTGGTGGTCTGCTGCTCCTGGGTTTGGACTGATAAGGCCCGGAAGGGACTGGAAAGGACCAGTTCTTTGAAGGCCAATGCCTACTGAATTCTAGATGACTACTTGTAAGAAATGTTAAGTTTGCAAAGATTTAACTTTTTCCACCATCTTTCAGGACTTCTGCTTTGTTGCCAAAAAGGCGCTCTTGGTGTAAGGGTCCATCCAGTAATTTAGCTTTAACATGATCTGGCAAGTTTTGTTCCTTAAGCCAAGCATGCCTTCTAAGCACAGACCCAGTGACAGCAGCCCTGCAAGATGCTTCTAAAACATTAAAACCACATGGCAAAGTAGGTTTACCTACTTGGCAAGCAGAATGCATTAACTCTTGTAAATCTTTGTGCTCAGCAGTCAGAAATCAACATTTTCTGTTTAATTAATCCTATAAAATGCTGCTGATACTTTAACATATGAAACTGGCAATTTAAAGCCCTAATGGCCTAAGCAGCAGAAGTATATACCTTCTTACCCCATCTGTCTAAAGCTCTAGAATCCCTATTGGAAGGGGTAGGCTTTTTGGCAGTAGTGGCCTTAATGCATTTTGGTCCTTGGGAAATGGTCTCTGGATCCACAGTAGGATTCTTGAAAAGGAATGAGTCAGGTTTCCTGGGAGCTGGAGGCAAAGTCTCTGGGGTAAGGCTGGATTCCAAGAAATCATCTACAATCTCCAGAACAGGAGGGCTAGCTAGAGGCCTGTGGTGAGGCAGGTTTAAAAATTCCCCAAGTCTCTTTTTGGCCTGAGAACAGTCCTAGCTTTCCCAGGGTAAATGCTCCCCAAGGGTATGCAAGGTTTCACCAAAAGAAAAATCTTCTGAAGGGGAAGCAGAGGGAATGGATTCCTCTGCATCAGAATCCGCATAAGTAGATAAGGGTAAAACCTGGTAGTCAGAAGGAACAGAGATCAGAGTCCTGATCAGATGAATCAAAAATCAGTTCTAGGTCTCACAGGGGGAAGGCAGTCTTCCCCCAATTATGGTAATAAGGTCTTTAGCCATTCTAATCATTTGTTTTGAGGCATATGGGTTTGAGAATGTGCTTTGCTCAGTTTTCTAGGCTTAGTGCAAGCTTTAGGGCTGAGGAATTCAGTATTCTCAGCTTGAAAGGAAGTCGGTTGGATATGAAAATTTGATAGGCCTGAATACACCCTCAGAGGCCGGTGCCTGCACAGCGGCTTTGAACCCACCCAAGGTAGAGACATCTGCAGGTTCCATAATTGCAGAAGCATATCGTGGCATACCCGACTCTGAATGGGTCTCAGTTGCCTACGAATCTGTAGTAGCGGGCACCAGGGGCTACAAAAGCACCTCACAGAGTACCAGCAGACTGGAGACTAGCTTATCGGAAGCATCATTGGCAGCGTTGCACCTATGTGGTCTGTGTCTTTATCCTTACTTTTTTCGAAAGATCGGTAGTTCAATGGCTTAAAGCCATTTCTGAGTACGGCAATAGAGAATGAAAGTATTTAGCTACAAAAATAGCCAGATGACGAATAGTTCGGGAGTCTAACAAGGCACAAAACAGACAGCGAGGGGATTCGTGGTCTGGGCCTAAACAGGTGATTCAGTAAGAATGAAAATCTGAGGTATTTGCTTTCCACAGGCAAGACAATTGCTTTCTGACATTGGTTAGAGCAAGAAAAAAGGATCCCCAACAGGGTACTTATCTTTTTGAAGACTTCAGGCAAACTAAATTTTCACGAGTCGGCCGACCGGCACTTGCGAACTGCTTCTACCACATAGCAATAAAGACTGATGTAATGGTGTCGGCTGCAAGTTTTTATAGACCCGACGTCATGGAGGAAGCATAGAGTGAACCAAACAGCTGAAATATCCACAGCACAATCCTGTTAGTGTAAAATCACTGCCAAAGCAAAAGCCCCAACTTGTGTATAAATTTATTTAAGCGCTTTTCGAATGCCTTCCTAGGCAAACTTCTTCAGAAACTAATAGAACTCACATCTGCTTTAAATAGCATGACGTCACTTATTACACATAAAATTAACAAGTAGTTAAGTTAATTACATTAATAAAATTCCATTAAAGGTAAAGAAACCCTTTTAACTTATTACCCATATTAATTCAGTTCAAAAATGTTAGTTTCCTCTACCGAACTACAATACATTTAACAACCACCCAGAAAGTTGGAAAAGTATCCACTTTAGATATGGTAGAAGAAATTAAATTAAAATGTAAAAATGTAAAAAATATAAAATGAGCATTGGCTATACCTATGTTGAAATACTGCCATCCTATAAAAAATGATGAAAAATGAATAAAACGTAAACGTGCTTTGGCAGTGATTTTACACTAACAGGATTGTGCTGTGGATATTTCAGCTGTTTGGTTCACTCTATGATTCCTCTTTTCGTTTTACTGGTTTCCTACTAATTTTTTGGTTTGTCATGGAGGAAGCAACAGAATCAGATGCAGAAATCCAAAGACTCTGGTATTCAGGCTGGCTGAGGACTACGGCAGGCAGATAAACCCAAATGTGATGACTGCAACAGTGAAACATGAACATCTGACATCCTCAGTAAGGCTTGTGGACTGCCAGTCACCCCTCTACTTAAGGATTTCAAGTATCTCAGCAAATAAGATCACTTCAGAGGGGGACCGTTGGGACCCTTCTGACTCATCTAAGTCAGTAAGTGATGTTAGAGACTTCTGAAGGAAATCTAGTTTCCTCCAACGCAATCTCTTCCTGGGAATCTCATCAGTGGGAGCTTCTGGTGAGGTCTCGGAAGAGCAAGGGCCACCCAATGGAGCTTCCTGAGGCTTGGCCTACGCTTGGTGAGGATGTGAGGCAGAAGCAGACAGGCGCTTTAGGGGAGGAGGAAGCCAGGCCTGCGGTAGAGCATGTCCCAAGAGACATGACTTCTAATGGCATCGAAAGTACCCCTGCTCCGATGTGAGGGAACAGACTGATCTGAAGAAAGTCTAAACCCCCGGCACTAGGACAGTGGGCTCCAAACCAGAGATAGGAGCCAAGTTCAACTAACCTGAAGCCCCAACAGGCAGAGTTGGAACCAAGTCAGTCCAACTATCCTCCCTGGACCTGACCAGTGTCGGCTCAGAGTTTGTGATCGGCACCGAGGACATCAGAGTGCACGGAGCCTAAGACACTGGAACAGGAGTCAGCTCAGAGAGTTCCACTATGAACAATGTTTGCCAAGGCCAGTGCCAATAACAGCTTCTACACCACACGATCCACATCCAGATCTGAAAGCCTGATAGAGGACCGAGAAAAAAGCACTGAATGTGGTACCAACCGTAGTAACAGACTCTTAGGAGCTTCAGACACCGGTTCCAAGACTGGGGGCCAGCTCCGAAAGGTAATGACAGTCTGTTCTGACGGCAGTGGAGCCAAAGCCAACATTTCTTAGAGTCCAAAGTCTTAGACTAAGGACTGGCTGGCTCCATCATGGTCACTCAAAGCTTCGTGAAATGATGGTTTCAACAACCCTGTCGATCTGTTTTAGTTTACTTTCCTGTAGGCCCCTTGAGGAAAAAGAAAGAATGGCATATAGCACAGCTATCCTGCAAATGCAGGGCCCCTAGATAATACACAATGTATGTGGCTGTCTAACAGACATCTTTTGGCCACATTGGGGCACTTCTTAAAGCCAGACTTAGGTTTGTCTTGGTCAGCCATAATAAAAGAAAAATTACTGTCACCACAGAAAAACAGTAATTATTCACACAAGCTTTAAAAATCAGGCTAACACAGACTATAGTAATACAAATGTAAAGTGACAAAGTGTCTATCTAAAGCACATAAGAAATTCTAAGCAGACTATGCAATAAAAAATAGCTGCTAAGAGACAAGCCTTAATCTAATATACAACAAGATACTGTCAACTGCAAGCTTCAACAGTAATCTACTAAGCCTATCTGAAAAAAATTTAAAGCTAAACACACACTAGCGATAACTATAAGAAATAGGAATAACTTGACAAAAAACACTGTAAACACAAAAATTTAAAGCACACTACTGGGAAGGGACACACAAACACACACAATAAGAGCTGTCTAAAACTCTACTAAAACTACCTTAAACTATCAAAAATTTTTAAGTAATAATGAAAAAAGCAGTTTTACTGGCCCAAGCTAATGCAGAACCTCTGATGTGTTGCACTGGAAAACTAGACCAGAGGTAACTCGCATCACGACAGGGGACTTGTCCTAGAGCTATTTGAAGACCTTGAGCTTTGCCACTGGGTGACTCGGAGCCAGGGGATTGGCTCCGAACCCATCAGTAAAGAATGAACGGCCAGAGACCTTCACGTCTCCTAGCTGCATTATGTACTCACCATAACGTTCAATCTGACTAGTTCTACTTCATTGGTCTTCAACCTGTGGGATACTGGATCCGTGCCGGCAACTTTACTAGCATCTGCTCCAAGCTCCTCCCCTTACCCATAATACACCTCATTACCTTCCAACCCCCAGATTGGGTTTGCTGAACCTTACACGGACAACCAGACCTGAAAACTACTTGCGACCTACAACTGCAGCCCGTAGCCTGTTCATATGCCAAGGAGGGACTGTTTAAGACATGTAGGACTACTCAGATGGAACATTATGGCGAGTACATAACTTCTTTATCTGAAGTAGTTTACTTAATTTGGTCTTCGGATGCTCTCCTTCTGCAAGTCCAATCCAATTTGTAATGAGAAATAAATGTACAAGATGAGGACCAAGTAGCTGCAGAACAAATCATCCAAAGACACTAGACAAAAAAGCTGCAGACAGCCATCAATCTAGTGGAATGAGCGCTCACCTGACCCAGAGACATGCCTCTGGCCTTATACACCTGAAGGATACATGAAATCAATCTAGCAATATAGTGACCTTGCAGGTGGGTTTATAAAAGAATACAAATTTATCAGATTTATGGAAATTTGTCCTGTGTAAATAGAATCGGAACTATCTATGAACATCTAGCAAGTGGAGTTTGTATTCCAGCTTGTTAGTAAAATTAGGAAACTCAGGCAAATTGATGGTCTGATATTGACTGGTGATGACACCTTAGGAAGAAAGGATGGATTGGTCTGAAGGGAAACCCATCTTTATGAAAAATCATAAAAGGAACTCTGAAGGATAAAGCCTGCAGTTCTGAAACCCTTTTGGCAGAGGTAATAGCCACCAGAAAAGCTGTTTTCCAAGTTAAATATTTCAGATCTACTGTTGCAGCAGGCTGGAAAGGCAGAGCGACCAGAGCTTGAAGAACCATAGTAAGGTCCCAAGGGGGAACAGGATCCTTGACCAGGGGGCGTAACAAAAAGGTGCCTTTAATAAAGGTTTTACCCAGTCTGGAGGAGATTAAGAGGCAGAATTCTCACCCACCTGAAAATGAGAAATGACAGCCAAGTGAACCTTGAGCAGAGAAGAACTAGCTCAGTGTTGAAATATATCAGCTAGAAAATAAAGAATGGCGGGAGGCGTGACAGTCTAAACTCCTTTGAGAGGCCCAAAAGGAAAACTTATTTCCACTTGCTGCAATAAACCTTCCTGGTCAAAGACTTATGAGCAGCCACCAAAATAGATCCAACTGAAGAGGATAGTCCAGGAGTCCTAGCAATCATGGGAACTGGAGCAGCCAAGCTGTGAGCTTCAAACTGTCCAGATTTGGATGAGGCACCCCTGAAGGGTGTGAAATAAGGTTCCGAATGGGATCCAGGATCCAAGGCAAGCCAGAAGGTGAGACCAAAGGAAGGGAAACAATACCTGGCGAGGCCAAAACTGGGCAATGAGGATCACTTTGCTCCCCAGGTCGACAAGCTTTCTGTAGAAACCTCGGAATAAGAGGTACTGGCAGGCAAGCATACAGAAGACCAAGAGGCCAAGCATAAACTAGAGCATCTCTGGGAGACACTTCCAGCAGGGGCTTATGAGCAAAAAACTTGCTGCACTTTGCAGTGGAAGTTGATGTGAAGAGATCGCAAGGTTAACCCCACTCGCAGAAGATCTGTTCCGCTACTGAAAGATTCAGAGACCACTCATAAGGCATCAGAATAATCAGACAGCCTGTCTGCTAGTATGTTGGACTGTCCCGGAACACGTGTTGCGATGAGAAAGCGACCGGTGGAGATCACCCATTCCCACACTCTCATGACCTCGCAACAAAGGGGATAAGTTCTGGTCCCTCCCAGTTTGTTGATATACCAAACCACTGACATGTCTGACTGAAATGCAATTATTCCCAGAGGAAGAAAAGCATGAAGGGCCTGCAACGCTTGAAAGACCGAGCTCATCTCTAGGATATTTATATGCAAGCTGGTCTCTACAGAGGACCACAGGCCTTGAACTGTCCTGCCCGAACAATGCCCCCCTACCAGAGTTGGGAGGCATCCGTGATCACTGTGGCTTGGGCCAGGGATGGAACAAAGGGTAGTCTCTCCAAACAGTCTGGAAAACACATCCACCATATGAGGGACTATCGACAGACTCGACAGAGTTGAACTGGATATGCCAATGGCAGTTCCAACAAAGACCATTGTACAGCTAGAGTCTACTGTAGAATTCTCATGTGTAACCGGGCAGACGGGAGAAGAGTTATGGTCGCCGCCATCAAGCCTAAGGCCCTCAACACAGATTCCTCCGTTGGGAGATGAGTGGTAGATCAGGGAGACATGCATCCTCAAGTTTTGTACTCTGAGGTCAAGAAGATTTTGCACTGTAGAGCATCTATCCTGGCATCAATGTAGCAGGGCAAGAATCAGGAAGTAATTCCCCTGGTTTGGGAGAGTACACACCTGGTGGGAGGAGTGAGGGGCCAATCGTCCGGGTACAGATAGACCTGAATTCCCTGAAGCCGCTACCACAGTCATCACTTTGGTGAACACCATGGGGGCTGTGGTGAGACCAAAGGGTAGGGCTCGAAATTGATAATGGACTCCTAGCTGGAAGCAGAGGAACCTCCTGAAGCTTCTATGCATCTTTGTGTGATAGTAAGCATCCTGGAGGTCTAGCTATCCAGCTGCTCTCTTGCAGGTATGGCATGGACTTTGTGACCATCTGGAACTTCTCTTTGGCAACTGACCGGTTCAGTTTAGAAAGGTCCAGAATGACTCAAGTCCCCCGTTTTCTTTGGCACCAAAAAAAACCTGGAGTAGAAACCTGATCCGGACTAATCTGGGGGGATGGTTTCGATGGCTCATTTTTCTAGCAGCTTGGAAATTTCCTGTGCTGCTGCCTCCCTTTGCATGGGTGGTACATTCGGGAGGTGTTTGGGAGACTTGGGGGGGGGGGGCACAAAGGGGATAGAGTATCCTCTGGATATGATCTGAAGCACCCAGCGGTCTTTATGTCATGGACTCCCACACTGCTAGGTGCAAGGACAATAGTCCCCCGACTGACTCCAGAGTAGAGCAGTCAGGCCACCCCTCAGGGTTGCTGCCTGGGTCTGCCCAAGAAAGGTTCAAGACCCAAAATTCCTCAGACCCACTCTGCCTCTGGGCCAGCATCCATTCTGTCCCCCTCTGCCTCTGGGGGGAAAAAAAGAGCCCCGAGTATCATGGGAATACTGCGACATCGGGAACCACATCTTTTACCCCCTCTGGTTCCAGGAAAAGGACCTTTGAGGGTTCAAAAAGTGCATCACGATCGCAGACAGTCTTCCCATCCTTTTCACTGTGGACTAATGTCTCTGATGGTCTTACCAAAGAGTAGAGGAGTCACAAGGGGCATTGGCAAAGAATGCCTTGAAAGGTTCCGAAAATGGACAATGAGCCAGGTGTTGCACCTCATGGACATACCAGACCCAGCTGCCCTAGCCACTCCTTTAGTAGCATGTGAAAGGAGTTGCATGGACGTGCTGGAAACTGCTTTCAAGGTGGCCATCCTCACTGAGAATGAGACCCTGTCCTCCTGCAACATGGACTTAGGGGGAGACTCCTCCAGCTCCTTCACCAGGTTGCACTGGAGTCGGGTGACATGGGCCAGGTAGTTCAGCGCCCTAATTGAAAAGGTAGCTAAAGCGTACACCCACTTCCCTAGGCAGTCCATCATCCGCGACTCAGGAGGATGAACCAATGAACTCTCCTGGGCAAGTTTCTTCTTTGTGACTGCTGCTACCACCATAGAGAATACAGGTGAGTCCTTGTTCCATGCTGGTCTGTGGGGAGACTCAATTTTGTCAGGTCATTTTGAAATTAGTTCCATGGTCAGTCTCCCTCCATGCCCACAAGGTGACCAGGTCCACCAAAGGATCTGTGGGAGGGGACATCCAGGAAGTAGATAGGCCCCGTGCCAAAAGCCTCCAGGAACACAGACTCATCAGGTTTGGGGGGCAGACCAACCTCCAACCTCCCCACTGGCACAGAATTTCCATGAGGTCTCCTAATGAGATATCCTCGGGAGGTGACCTAGAGGAACCTTCTCCATCTTCCAAGTCCGTATCTTCGGTGAGGGACTCGGGGGGGGGGGGGGGGTCCTCTCCAGTGGGGCTCTCCAGGGGGGGGGGCTCACAAGCCACTTGTGCGAGGGAACACGAATGCCGAATGAGAGCAAACCCTCTGAGAAACCAAAGCAGTCTGCATCAAGGAAGCAGGTACAGTCCGCACCAACCCCCTGACTAAAGCTATCCTCGGATCAAAATACTCCGAACCTGATGGATGGATTGAAAAAGGAGATATCAGCTGGAAAAAGGAAGCGAGCTTCCCCCCTCCCGAGGAAGAGGGGGCTGGCAAGACCCCCATCTGGATGAGTACAGATGAACCTCCATCATTTTATCTATATTAACCTCAAAGACCGGGTGGACCTTGGAGGAGGCCACTGACTAACCTTGCGGGTCACGGCACAGAGGCCCTAGAAGCTGAGCGTGTCTCCTCCAGCTTCGGGGAGAACCTCGGGAGATCGGAGCCGAGGGGAGTCACAGATCTGTAACATTTTGACTGAAGGGAAGTCCGGAAACCTCTTGCGCTTTTCCCTCGACTCGCTCCTCTCTGCCCCTTTTCTGCTGCGCTTCCACAGGCTTTTGCACAGGAGGTTGCATCCCAGCCTGGGAGGGAGGGGAAGCCAGGGGAAGAGAAAGAGGCGGCCACAGCAGAGGCAACAGTCGCAGAAGGGGGAAGAAGGCCTTTCAGGGCCAACTTGACCCTATCTTTAAATGGCACATGGGTTGAACCCCGCGCATATAGTGCAGTCTGTGCTCAGACGGGCCACGCCCAAGCACATAAAACAGAGTGTGGCCAACTGCAGGGGATAACTTATGGCCACACTCAGGCTAGTCAGCCATAAGGTCAGAAGAAACAAAAAGAAAATGTTATTCCTTTCTTGCTAAGAACACCCATTCACCACACTCGACACACTGTGGGGGAAGCAAAAATACACACAACTACTCTAAGCTAACTTCCCTAAAACTACAAAACTCGACGCACCAAGCGAGGGGAAGAAAAAAGGGGAACCTACTCTATCACTATCTATATTTTTAAAGAAAATATATTTTTAGAGATTTACCCACTGAAAAACCTGGAGCTATAGAGATCACGATGCACAAGCTATTCGTGGCAAACAAGATCTGGGTGTTGGAAGGTAGTGAGGTGTAGTATGGGTAAGAGGGGGAGCTTGGAGCAGATGCTAGAAAAGTTGCCAGCTTGGAACCGATATGGATCCAGTATCCCACAGGTTGAAGACCAAATGAAGTAAACTATTTCAGACTAAGTTTGACAAATGCTCGTTTTTACAGCTTCTGAGGAAAGACAAGTCAAGTATAGCTGTGTACACATACCATAAATGTAGAGATTAGTGCATTCATTGTTGCAATCACCTGCGTGGTAGCCCTCAGCCAGCCTGAATACCAGAGTCAATGTTTTTCTGAGTCAGCTGCTGCCGCTTGCTGACTGACTTCAGTCAGTGCTATAAAGCAAGGCAGCAGATGCCATTACATCAACTTTTCTTGCCCTAACCAGTCAGAAGCCCAAGTAACATGGTAAAGTGGTCCTGGTGGGTAAAAAAAAACACCTTGAGAAGCTTTTATCTCCCTAAAGAAAGATAATGGGTAAGAAAGGAGGGAAACCAGGACTGCAACAGTGAATTCACTAACATCTACATTTATGGTAAGTGTACACAACTGTACCATGTTCATGTTTCACTGTTGCAATCACCTGTGGGAGGATACACAAAGCTGAGGAGGAGTGGTAGGATTAGTAAGACCTACACCTGGGTCAGCAAGCCCTGCAGATGCAAACCCTGCCCTAATCTTAGAATAGAGTTGGGTGGTAATGCTGTCCACGTGGCAGCTTCCAGGATGTCCCTGGTGGGAACTCTGAGGAATGCTGTGGAATTGGAGGCAGACTTGTGGAATGCGTTCAAATAGATTTAAATGGGGGGGGGGTTCCTCGTGTAATCTGCAGCAGAAATGGATACAGTGTGATCTATTTGGAAATGGTTTGCTTGGAAATGGGCTTCCCCTCTGCCCCTGAGGCAAAGCTGACAAGTAGTTTGTCCGTTTTCCTGAAGGGATTAGTACGGTCCAGATAGTATCTGAGCTGTCTGTGCATGTCTAGTGAGTGCAAAATTCTTTCCCCCTTGTTTTGAGGGTTAGGAAAGATGGGTAGATATATGGCCTGGCAGAGTCTCACATTAGATACCACCTTGGGCATAAAGGAGGGATTAGTCTTCAGGGAGACCCGGTCTGCATGGAAAATGAAGGGCTCAATGGTCATCAGTGCCGGAAGTACTGAAACCCTTCTGGCTGAGGCGATAGCTAGGAGAAAAGCAGTCTTCCAGGAGAGGTAATAGTTTTGCTGAAGCAGCAGGCTCAAAGGATGGTAAGGTTAGTTTTTCCAAAACAAAATTCATGTCCCAGGCTGGCATGGGTGGCTTTCTGGGAGGTCTGATATTAGAAGCCCCTCTGTGGAATTGTTTAAATCAAAGGATGGGAGATAACAGGGGCTTATCTGTGTCAAAATGAGCTGAAATGGCTGAGGTGTGGATTTTAATAGAAGAGAAAGAGGCCACTATTAAGTAGCTCTGCTAGGTAGTCCAGGATAAGAGGGATGGAAGGTTGTGAGGTATTGCCCCCTTTGGACTGGCTCCAGGAGCAGAATCTTTTCCATTTTCCCGCTTAACATTTTCTGGTGCTGGGCCTTCTGGCCTATGTGATGACATCTAGGACCCATTTGCTTAACGGGGGCTCCTTGTTTGCCTTTAGAGTACTAGCCATGCTGATAGTTTAAGAGTCTTCAAGTCTGTGTGCAGCATCCCCCCCACACACACCCGAGTCAAGAGGTCTGAGATCAGGGGGAGCTGCCTGGGAGGCTGTAATGTCAGGTTGCGCAGTAAGAGGCACCAATGCTGTCTGGGCCAATCTGTAACAAGGATGGCCTTTGTCTCTCCTCCCTTATAATTTGATCAGTACCTTGGGAATAAGAGGCAGGGGAATGCATACACACAGAGGGTGTTCCAGGGGAAGGTCCAGGTATCCACTTTCAACACTAGGTGGTGGTACTCCCCGGCACAGAAATTTTTCAGCTGATTGAGATGCGAAGCAAAGAGCCACCTCCGTTGTCCCCCAATCCTGAGTGATTTGTAAAATAAGATCTCTGTGGAGCCACCATTTGTGCGAGTTCAGTAAGTTTCTGCTTAAGTGGTCTGCCAGGGGAGTGTTGATCCTGGGTAGGTATTGGGCTATTAGGTGTAATCCCATGGAAGAGGCAGTCAGCCTGAGGTTCATGGCTAGCCTGCACAGAGGCCAAGACTGGGTCCCTCCCAGTTTGTTGATGTACCACATTACTGTGTTGTCCGTTTTGATAAGAACCCCTGGCTGGAGATGGGGTTTGAAGGATGTCAGAGCCTTTTGTACTTCCCTTATACATCAATCAGAAGGAAATGGAAGGTGCTGGGCATCCCAACGAGCTTGGGTGCACCTGCCTTCTAGGTGAGCACCCCAAGCAATGTCTGAGGTGTCAGTAGTAATGGTCTGCCCGGTTGGGTGAAGGGAAGACCCTGTTCTTGGCACAGGCCCCTGCCAACCAGAGAAACTCTGCCCTTATACAGGGGATCAGAGGGAGTGCGATCTCTACAGGTTGAGGTGCTGACAAAGGTTCTTTAGATACCACTGAAGCCTGGCCAGAGGAATTAGGATGCAAGACACCATGTACCCCAAGGCTTGCTGGAACTTCCTCGCAGTGAGAGGACTTCTGAAAGCCAGCTACGTAAAGTAGCGAGGCGGGAAGCTCTGCTTTTCTGGGGCTAGGAAGGGCATTTGGGATGCTGTGTCCAGCAGTGCTCCCAAAATAATGACCTTCCTGGAGGCTGTTTGATTTCTTCTCATTGATGGTGTACCTTAGAGGTTAGGAGGATTTGGACAAACAGGAGGTCCTTGAGTAACTTTTCTTTGCACTCAGCCCTGGCCATAGCCTTTTGCAGGCAGAAAAATAAACAGATTTATCCTTATCTGGACTGCCTCATTCAGGCAAAGCACTTAGTGATACCCTGGGAGCAGTACATAAGCCAAAGGGTGGTGCAGAGAACTGAAAGTGTTGTGAACCTGCTCTGAAGCCAAGGAATTTCCTGCAGCATTCCCTTATGGGGATGTGGAGGCAGGCATATTTTAGATCTAGAGCAACTAACCAGGCATTTTTTGTCAGCATAGGCAGCAGCTGCTGCAAAGTTAGCATTTTGAATTTGGGGACCACCAAGGTGGTGTGCAGAATGGATAGATTCAGGATGGGGAGCCAGGTGCCCTTTTTTTCTGGGAACAAGGAATAGTCTGGAATAAAAGCCTTTGCCTTTTTGATCTGAGGGGACAGGTTCTGCTGCCCCTTGGGATATGAGGTTTGGACTTGTTTCAATGCCTCTACCCACTGATGTGGAGGCATGTCTCGGTACCCTCTTGGAACTAGGGGTTTGGAGAATTTGTATCCCTGACAAATGATCTTTAAGACTCATTGGTCCTTTGTTACAGAAAGCCAATTTTCTTTGCAGAAGGAGAGCCTTCCTCCTATTTTTTTGAGTGAAAAAGGGCAGTGTGGGGGAGAGGGAGTCCTTGGAGTTTTTTGGCACAGAGGGATGGCTTAGAACTCCCTGCTTTAGAGCAGAAGTGGTCCACTGTTTGGTCCTCTGCTGTCCCTGGTATAGAAGCCTGTGTGGTCTGTCCCTGCAAGGCTTACCCTGCCTTGTCTGCTAGGTGTAGGAAAGGACCAGTGTTTTGAGGGAAAATTCCTGCTGAACCTAGGAGGAGGTTGACCTGAAAGAAATACTTTATTGTTTGGAGTAAAGGCAGAAAAGCCGCTTAAAAAGATGAAGACAAAGCAAAATCTAAACATGCAGTCCTTATCCAGGGATGCATCAAGTATCAGGAAGAGGTTGTTCCTTCAACCATGCAGGTCTCCTAATAACAGATCCTGACACTGCTGCCCTGCTTGAGGCTTCTAGGGCGTCATATCCAGTGTAATGAGGGTTTGGGCACTTGACAAGTAGAGTGCAGTAAACCTGCCAACTCTTTCAAATTGGCAGAGTCAGGAAAAGTTGAAATCTTTTGCTTTAATAGTTCCAAAGTGTGATAATTTAACATGTGGAACTAACAGTCAAGTGCTCTGATAGCCAAGGTTTCAGAGGTGTATACTTTTACCTCATCTGTCCAGAGCTCTGGAATCCTTGTCAAAAGGAATAGGATCCTTTGCAGAACTAGCCTTAGCTCCTTTTGGTCCCTATATAAATGACCTCTAGGTCTGCAGCAGGATTTCTGTACAGGTGTTTGTAAGAATCCAGTACTCAATACCAGTCAGATTTACTGGGAGCACACCAGTTTAGCTGGATTCATGGAAATAATCATCCACCCCCTCTAAGGTATGGGGGATAGCCAAGGGTCTGTGCTGGGGCAGGTCTAGAAACTCAGTCTTTTCCTAGTCTGAGGGAAGTCCTGAGATTCCCAGTGGAAATGTTCCGAGGATGTGAAGTGTTTCCCCAAAGAAAAGTTCTGGTGGGGAGGCAGAAGGAATGGATTCCTCTGCATCCAAATCCTCATAAGCAGTCAAAACGTTATTGTTACTCTTCAAAATATGAATAAATCAGACTCAGAATTCTGTTCCATCAGTATCAGGAGAAGCATCTCTTCCTTTTAGAAGTTGTGACCTGACTACCCCTAAGGGAGAAGATCCTCTGCCATTTGAGCTTGGGGTGGTGGAGCAGGAGAAAGGTGGCGGCTAGAGGAAGATTTCTTATTAGTAGCCTTGCTTCTAGGCCCAAGAGTATCCATCGATCTGAGAGCAACGGTAGTCAAATGAGAAGATGCCAGCTTTTGTCTAGATTCGGTAGTGCGAGAAAACTCCTCAGAAGCTGGTGTCTGCATCGCAGCTCCAGACCCAACCAAGGCAGACAACTAGATTCAGTAGTGCAAGAAACCTCCTTGGAAGCCAGTGCCTGCATCATGGCTCCAGACCCAACCAAGGCAGAGACAACCAAAGGCTCAGAAGACGAAGAGTATTTCTGTGGCATACCAGACTCCGAAAGGGTCTCTGTAGAGGCCTGCAAAAGAATCTGATCGGGCATCAGGGGCTGCTACAGCACCTCACTGAATTCGAGAGCCGACAGTCTTGTGGTCTGTTTTTTCGGAATGTCTACAGAATGTTGACTGATGCCAACTCAGCATACGAAGATGGAAGACTAAAATACCTGGCTACAATAAGAGCTCTACGATGAATTGTTCTTGCGTTGGAGGGCACAGAACTGGCAACAGGGGATGCCGTGGTCTAGGCCTAAACAAGTGACGCAGTATGACTGGAAGTCTGTGTGGGATTTGCTTTCCACAGGAGAGACAATTAACTTTTTCAGACATCGGTTAATGCAAGTAAAGGATCTCCAATGGGGTACTTCAAACGTTTTCAGCTGCAATTCAAAACTCTGGTAGTGACTGATCAACATACTTCCAAACTGCTTCTGCTACGGGTTCCGCAGCAAGAAAGACTGATGTAATGGCATCGGCTGCCTTGTTTTACAGCACTGACTACCTGATGTCAGTCAGCAAATGACCTCAGCTGACAAACACTCTGGTATTCGGGACGGTCGAGGGCTACCACAGCAGGGATAACCCACAGGTGATTGCAAATTTCCATATGAATTACTGTACACACCAATAAAGTCCAAATAAAACGAAGAGGGTCCCAAATGAGGCTTCTGAGCAGTAAGCTTCGGGGTGGGGAGTCAACAATGGATCCTGTGAAGAGTCAGAACTTTGTATGGCAGACAAACACTTCCTCTCAGCTGAAGGCTTCTTTTTCAGAAGAGAAGCCATGCTTTTAAAAGCTAGCTAGCCAGTGCTCGATTCCCCTAGCAGATCACCCAAAATGCCATTTTAGCAGTGGGAATGAATATCCAACTTTAAAAAGCTGCTTACACCAGTTTTACAAAAGTACAGTTTTGTACCTACCATAAATGTAGATGTCCGATAGACATGCAACTGCAGTCATAACATGTGGGTTGTCCTGCCTCAGGCAGCCCTCGGTCGGCCGGATTCCAAAGTCTGGGTCCGACGTCAGCTGATGTCGCATTTCTCTCCGTCAGAGCGGCTAAAGTACATAAGCATCAGCCGACGCCATTTTCTTCAGTGTTTCTTGCCCCAGATGCCAGGTGCCCTCCAAGGAAGGCTGTAATCAAATTGGAAGACAAAAACAGGATTCCAAACAAATAAATGAGCAATAAAACAAATACACCATAACAGATATCCCCAGCTAAGAGTAACAGGGATAGGAGTGGACCCTAGGCATAGAGGGGTATGGAGGGAGGGAAAATCCGACTGCAGTTGCATGTCTATCGGACATCTACATTTATGGTAGGTACAAAACTGTACTATGTCCTTCAAGAATGCAACTGCAGTCATAACATGTGGGTAGAATACCATAGCTTAGCTGGGGGAGGAGGTATGCTCTAGGAAAGATGGAGTGGCAATCAAACCCTGCAGGACTGCTGAAGCAAAGCCTGCTCTGGATCTGGAGTATAGAGGGAGATTGTAGTGTTTGGAGAATGTATGCACGGAGCTCCATGTAGCAGCTTCTAGAATGTCCTTGGTAGGCACCCCTCTTAAGAATGCTGTAGAGGTGGCTGTAGCTCTGGTGGAATGTGGTCTGACATTAGCTGGAACAGTCTTTCCATGAAAGGAATAACCGAATCTGATGCAATGTCCAATCCATTTAGAAATGGTCCGTTTTGAAATTGCTTTTCCTTGGACTGCCGGGGCGTAAGCTACAAAAAGTTGTTCGATACTACCTGGACAGAACAAAGGCCAGTAGGAAGTCTGAAGTTGTCTGTGAATGTCCAAGGTATGCAACAGTCTTTCCCTCTTATTCTCAGGTTTGGGGAAGAAAGCAGGCAGATGAATGGCTTGATTTAAAGAAACCCTAGAAACCACCTTTGGCATAAAAGTAGGATTGGTCCTTAATGAAACCCTGTCTCTATGAAAAATGATAAAGGGTGGTATTGCCATTAGGGCCTGAAGCTCCGAAACCCTTCTTGCTGAGGTAATTGCCAACAGGAAAGCTGTCTTCCATGAGAGAAATTGCAAGTCAACTGAAGCTGCTGGCTCAAATGGAGGTAGAGTCAGTTTTTCTAAGACAAAATTGAGGTCCCAGGCTGGCACTGGGGCCTTTCTTGGCGGCTTAATGTTCTTGATTCCCCTGAGGAATTGCCTTAGTAAGGGGTGAGAAAAAACAGGAGGATCAGTGTTGTATCTAGCTGAAATAGCAGATGCATGTATCTTTATGGAAGAATATGAGAGGCCGTTCTTTAACATATCTGCCAAATATTCCAAGATGAGTGGGATGTTCAACAATGATGCATCATGTCCCTTGCTGGTATTCCAATTGCTGAATCTTTTCCACTTTGCTAAGTAAACCTTTCTGGTGGATGGTCTTCGAGCCTCTGTTAGTATCCGCTGAACTTCCTTGGAGAGAGATAAGCTGAAGTTATTTATGGGATCTCCCAGGCTGTTAGCTGCAGTGTGAGAAGATTTGGATGCAGTGTTTCGAAATTGTGTTGAGTCAAAAGTAGAGGCCACTGGGGGAGGGCCCACCTCCTGGTGTGGCATATGCTCCGTAGTAGTGGGTACCAGGGTTGTCTTGGCCAGTCCAGAGCTATTAGGATTCCCTTGGGTTTCTCTGCTTTGATCTTTAGTAATACTGAGGTCATCAGTGGCAGAGGTGGGAATGCATAGATTGCTAGGGAGTTCCAGTTGAATGAGAGGGCATCTATTTTCCAAGCTTTTGGATGGTATGTCCTTGTGCAAAATTTTGGTAGAAGATGGTTGAGGTGAGAGGCAAATAGGTCCACTTCTGGCTTGCCCCATGTCGAAGTGAGTTGTCTGAAGGCCTTCGGATGTAACCTCCACTCGTGTGGATCTGTGAAATTCCTGCTTAGGCTGTCCGCCAACACATTGTCTTTTCCTGGAACAAACTGGGATTGTAACTGGATGTTCAGATTCAGTGATTTCTCCCAAAGCTGCATTGTCAGTCTGCAAAGGGGTAAGAGTGGGTGCCCCCCTGCTTGTTTATGTACCACATCACAGTGGTGTTGTCTGTCCGTATCATTAAATGGCCTTGCTGGAGTTGGTGTTGAAAAGCCTCGATGGCATGCATTACTGCCAGCATTTCCTTTTGGTTTATATGCAGATGTGTTTCCTTTGGAGACCATTGTCCTTGTATACACCTGCCTTCCATGTGCGCCCCCCATCCAAGGTCTGAGGCGTCTGTAGTCATGGTCTGTGTTACCTGTGGTTTTTTGAATGACATACCTGTGTTTGCCTGGCTCACCGAGGCCCACCATAGGAATTCCTTTTGTAGACATGGAATGAGTGGTATGATTGTCTCCAAGTTGTTGCTGTGTCGAGACCAAATGCTTTTTAGGTACCACTGAAGCTTTCTCATGTGTAGTCTTGCTAATGGAACCAGGAGAATGCAGGATGCCATGTAGCCCAGGGCCTGTAGGAATCTCCTTGCAGTCATCTGGGGGAGTTTTGCTAAACCTTTGAAGTAACAAGTTAACTTCTCTTGCTCGTCTTCTGTCAGGTAAGCCATCTGAGAGGCTGTGTCTAGTTTGGCTCCTAAGAAGATTATTTGCTGGGATGGCTGCAGTCTTGACTTTTGGAAGTTGACTGTGTATCCCAGAGCTTGAAGTAATCGTATGGCATAATCCAGGTTTTGTCAACATCAATTTGTCGTCTGCTTGTATGAGGCAGTCGTCCAGGTACGGGTAAATTTGTATACCCTGGAGCCTGCAATGAGCAATTACTGAAGCCAGGCATTTTGTAAATACTCTGGGCGCAGTAGATAAGCCAAATGGCAATGCTGAGAATTGATGATGCTCTGGCCCTGCAAGAAATCTGAGGTATCTTCTGCAGCTGTGTCTGATAGGTCCTTAATGGACCTCCTTGAAGTCCAGAGTAATCAGCCACGACCCCTTGCCCAGCATGGGAAGGAGTTGCTGTAGAGTCAGCATTTTGAACTTTGGTACTATGAGAAAGGTGTTTAATGCGGACAAGTCCAGTATTGGTCTCCATTGAGATTCTTTTCTTGGAACAAGGAACAGTCTTGAGCAAAACCCCTGGTCTTGTTCTTGTTGTGGAACTCTTTCTATTGCTTTCATTAGAGTCAGCAGAGTGATTTGCTTGATAGCCTCTGCCCTCTGATTTTGTGGTAGGTTTGGCATGCCTTGTTTTCTTGGTAAGGTATGAAAATGAAACTTGTACCCTCGGTCTATAATGTCCAAAATCCATTTGTCCTTTGTCAGTCTGTGCCAGTTTACTGCAAACTGGAGATAATTTCCCACCCAAGGGAGCTTCTAGTTGTTCCCTGGTAGGCGGTAGTAGAGGAAAGTCATTGAGATTGTGGTTGTGGGGCAGGTGAAACCCCTGAGTCACTTCTTTGGTTTCCTGGCTGCCATTGTCGTCCCCTGTAAGGGCCTCTGTATTGGCCTCTTCCTCTGCCACGTCTGTTCTTACCCCTTTGAAATTTTTCTGGATTAGGAAAGGACCAGTTTTTTGAAGGCCAATTCCTACTGAATCTAGGGGGTTGAACCTGGAGGAAATCTTTCAGTCTGAACTGATTTTGCTTTTTCTTCGATGGTCTTTAACACATCCTTAGCATTTGCACCAAAAAGCTTGTTTTTCCAAAGGTGCATCCAGAAGTTTTGCTTTAACATGATCTGGTAGAGGTTGATCTTTTAACCAAGCATGTCTACAAATGACTGCCCCCGTCATAGCTGCCCTACATGAAGCTTCCAGTGAATCATATCCACACTGCAGGAAGTGATTGCTTACTTGCTGAGTGTTATGTACAGCTTCCTGCAAAGTCTCTCTAATGACCTAGCTTCCCTGTTGGAGGGCAAAGGATTTTTTGAGGTGGAGGCTGAAACTCCTTTAGGCCCCTGTGAAATAGTTTCCAAATCAGTCGTATGGGCCCTGAATAAATGGGAATGAGTTTCTGGGACCCTGTAATACCTGTCTGGCTTGGCTGGAGCAGGAGGAAGAGAATCAGGGGTAGCACTAGAGTCAGAATACAAATCATCCAGAACATCAAGTACAGGAGGAATAGCTAAGGGCCTGTGCTGAGGCTTCTTAAGGAAAGTCCTAAGGCGTTTCCTAGAATCAGAATATTCCTGACCTTGCCACTTGAAATGTTCCCTCATGGTGTGCAGAACTTCCCCAAAAGAAATATCCTCAGGCGGGGAGGCCGAGGGGATGGAATCTTCTGCATCCAAGTCCTCATAGGTCTGGAAGAGCTCTTCCTGGCTGAGTGGACAGAGCCCTCAGAATCTTCATCTGAAGGAGTAGGATCAGAGGATTCAACCCGGGGCCTTTTATCAGGAGGAGGCTGGGATCCTCTCTCAGGATGGGCCTGTGAACCTCTAATCATGGAAATCAAATCAGCAGCCATGGACATAATTTGTGTCTCTGGAGTCGGCTGAGGTAAGGATTTAGAAGTAATATGCTTTGTTTTGCTGGCTGCCTTAGCCCTAGTGTAGGCCTTAATAGACATGGCCATAGGGGGCCTGGCAGCTCCACGTGCAGGAGTGACCTTGTCTACAGCAATGGTCTCGGGCATTTCCTCGGTTTCGGAATCCGGAGGAAAATCTATAACTGGCGGAGTAATGTCTGGAATCGGAGTCGTCGGTAATGCGGTGTCTTCGGTTCGGAGCGGTGGAGAGACCGTCTCAGAGGGAACCGGAGCACTCGCGCTAGGTTTTGGCGTGGAGTCGGTGGTACACGCGGGCCGAGGATGTCGGTCCCAGTCTCTTCGCTTTTTGGGAGTTTGCGATGTCGGAAGATCCAACGGCATGGTGTAAGCAAAATTATCGCCGAAATAATCTTCAGCGAACTCCGCCCGGCGCGTGAGAGTGCACTTGAAGCGAGCACAGGCTACACAGGCCGAGACGTCGTAGTCTGGGCCCAGGCAAGGGAGGCAGTAAGAGTGGAAATCCTTATGAGGTATTTGTTTATCACAAGAAAGACAATTGTTTTTCAGTAATTTCTGACATCGGCTGAGGCAAGAAAAGGTCCCCAACGGGGTACTTGGCTTTATTGATGACTTCGGTATCGTAGAATACAGGAGCTGACAGACTGGCACTAGCAAACTGCTTCTGCTTCGGGCACCGCGCGGCAAGAAAGACTGAAGAAAATGGCGTCGGCTGATGCTTATGTACTCCAGCCACTCTGACGTCGGAGAGAAATGCGACATCAGCCGATGTCGGACCCAGACTTTGGAATCCGGCCGACCGAGGGCTGCCTGAGGCAGGACAACCCACATGTTATGACTGCAGTTGCATTCTTGAAGGACATCTGTATGATTTCACCGCTGCCTTACAATGAATTTGCTGCCTTATCACTGCATGAAGGAAGTGATTTGGGTTTGAAACGGATTACTGCTTTACACCAGTCACCTTTGAGGTCCATGCAATACACATCACATCTGGTAAAACTCACTGCTGTGGGTTTTGTACAAATCTCTTGACCTCTTAAATCTGAAAGTTTCCCCAGACTAAATGCTCCAACTCAAGCAGAATGTCACACTCCACCCCCTTCCTAGTTTCAGCATTAATCAAAGGAACAGTGAAGCAAGGCAAGCTGTAAACTACATCACATTGGCATTTGGAATGTGTTTAATGATTTAAGTTTTAAAAACTATTCTCTAAATTGGCAGAATCAATCCTGCTACCTTATCTATGGCTTGCTAGATTCAAAGGATTGACACTGGTACAATAAACTATGCTAAAATGGAGATTTATGCAACAATTTCCTTTCAGATGCTCAAGAATAAAGGATTACACATTTCAAGGTACAGCCTCTATAGACAGTGTAACTGCTTCTCCAGAGAGAAGCAAGCCACAATTCCTCTAAAGACAAGCAGGAAGCAAGACTTGTATTCAGGCAATAAAACAAACATTCACAGGAGATGCAGTGGAAAAGTACTCAGATAAGGGAGTTTGTTAAAGGACCATTTACTGGTTAATGTCATACCAATTTCGTAACTACATCCTCCTCCACTCAGGCATGTACCACAGTGGAAATGGAAGCAAACTCAGAAAACTATCCACAATTTTAACCAAGAAGCACTTGCATACATAACTGTGATAAACTACACAAAGCATGGAATCAAATGTGGACACTGACCTACATAAAACTTGCTTACCCATACTGTGGTTTCTACAGAAGTTTTGATGTAGTCTGTCCCTTGGCCTCGGTCAGTAACCCAAGGTTTCTCAGCCATTTACCTTTTTCCACCACCTGCCATTCAGCTGAATGGAACTTGATAGCCAGTTAACTTGCAGCTCCTCCACTACCCAATCAGGTGAGAAAGGTTTTGTAATACCTGGCCCAGAAAAGGCACCATTTTTTCAACCCCCCCCCCGACTACAACCAAGTGTGCAGACATATTTACTGTTAAATAGATAACCTGCAGAGTGATTTAAACTATTTTGAGCAAATCTGACTGATATATTCTATAATTGTGACAACTATGTGGAATTCATTGAACTGCCATATGTTGTGGTACGGTGCTGCTGTACCAGTTATCTTGCCAATTCAAATTGCTATGGGTCACAAAACCTGTGCTATATTAACAGTGCATGCTGCTATACATATCATGAACAGCTTGTTTTCCTGATCCGAGTTTCGCTAGTACTTTGTAGTATGATAGGGTCGTATCAGCTCAATGCAACTGAACTCTATGTAAAAAGTTTGATTATAATTTAGTCTATGTGGTTTTAAGCTATATAGTTTAGGACAAATACAGCGACTCTTAGTGTGCTCTGTAATGTAGAAGCTCTGCTCTGTTTTAGTGCCAGAGTGATACTTAATTATCCTGTTTTTGAACTCTTACAAACTGAAAGGATAGTTCATACACTATAATCTAACCAAGAGGCCTTTGTGCAGTACTCTAATTTCAAAGGTAGCACTCCGAGATAATGCTACACTTGCAAATGTGAGTGCTTACCCGAGCTGTTTGACCCCTCAGTTTCAATCCCAATTTTTCTGAAATATCAAGGTGGTTTACTGTGTATATTGCCACAGAGCTGTTATTTTCAACTAACTGTATTGTGGTATTGTACATCAAGTTGCCTGTGTCTCTACTTCTTGCACATTCTGTTCTCAAAAATTCCCAATTGGCTGCCTTTCATTTCTCCTGACATTTGCTCTCCCATTTGTTTTTTCCACAGCAAGCCTACCTAAACAGGCTATTCCCTGCAGCTCAGCTCCCATAGGATAACGCCAACCCTCAACTGCCAGGATTCCTTTTGCTTCTCTGCTGTGGCTATTCCATAGCAGTACCTGTATGTGTCAAAACTAGTAAAATAATTTTTATCCCTACCATTGCTATCCCTCACTATAGTGGCAAGCACAGGTGTCCTGAGTTGCTGTGTTCGCCATCAGTGCTCCTCTAGCCAACACTCAGATTTTTCAGCCTGAACCATCTTACTACCAAAAGCACTGAACAGCAGTTCTCCCTCTTCTGACTATACCTATCCGCGCAGCTAAACATTAAATGCTTGCTTACCCGTATGGTTTCTATAGATAAGCTTTGAGGTCTGTCCCTTTGGCCTGGGTCAACCTGTTCAGTTCTCCCTTTGCCTGGGCTCAATCCGCTCTTAGACTGCCCCCAAATTCCACCAGCCCCCACTACTCCCAAATTTTAGCCATTTCCCCACCCCACAGCATTCAATATCCAATCCACCAACAATTCTAACCTAACTCCTCCCTTATCACATCCATACACAATTTTCACATCTCACACTCCCACTCCCCTAACCATCCTCCCAACCCCCATAGAGCTAAACCCAGTTCTCTTGAATCCACTCAAATCACTACTCCAGCTCAGCTCCATGCCCTCCCTACTCTTCCAAACCCTCCCCCCCCCCCCACCTTGACACTCTTAATACCCCTATACTATACTACCTCCTATTCTACAACTCAATCGCCCTCTCCTCCTTTCGCCTATACCCCACCACACATTACCACACCACTACGAAACGCTCCTACTCCATCTCCCCCCTCTGATTCAACTTCACTTCCTTCACCTCTAACCTACGAATTGTGCAGACCACAATAAAACTTAATATGGACTAAACTCAATTCTTCTCTTACAAAAAAACTAAACCCATCACTCTCTCTCCCCTCATCAGCCACCTAGCTGGAGACATTCACCCTAATCCCACATTAACTCATCTCTTAAAAATCCCCCTCTCCAACTGCACCCGCCCCACAAAACTCCAACTCTATACTCTCAATGCTCAAAGTCTCTAACACAGCATCCATATTTCAAAGTCTGGTTAAGCCACAACCAAACATCGTAGGCATCGGAGACAAATCCCATAGATCAGATAAAAACTGCCTCCCTGGCTTTCAAGCCCTTAGGTGTGATCGAACAAAAAAAAGAAGGCGGTGTCGCCCTAAATCTACTCTAACTTACTCTCCATAATCCCTTACCCACACCCTATTCCCTCAATTTGCTAATGCTGAACTAGCTTACCAAATGAACCACCATAAGTCCATCATCTCCCTATACATCCCACCAGGACATATCGCAATCCTTGAAAAAAAGTATTATGGGCCTCAACCCAAACAATGAAACTTATACTAGGTTATGTAAACTGGGACAACAGTAACTCTACACCCACCCAATCCATCTTTCGGCTGCTCCCTTAGGGGTTGCCACAGCAGATAAACTGTTTCCACTTCTTCCTGTCCTCTGCATCTTGCTGTGTCACACCAACCACCTGCATGTCCTCTCACCACATCCATAAACCTCATCTTGGGCCTTCCTCTTTTTCTGTTACCTGGCAGCTTCATCCTTAGCATCTTTTTCCCCAATATACTCTGTATCCCTCCTCAGCACATGTCCAAACCAAAGTAATCTTGCCTCTCTGGCTTGGTCTCCAAACCTTCCAACCTGGGCTGACCCTCTAATATACTTATTCCTAATCCTGTCAATCTTAGTCACACCCAGTGCAAATCTTAACATATTCAACTCTTCCACACACACACACACAACCCCTTCACCCCTCTTCCACACACACACAACCCATCCACCCCTCTTCCACACACACACAACCCCTCCACCCCTCTTCCACACACACACCACCCCCTCTTCCACACACTCTTCACCCCTATTCCACATACACAGACCACCCCTCCCACACACTTCACCCCTCTTCCACACACACACAACCCCTTTTCCATACACACACCACCCCTCTTCCACCCCTTCACCCCTCTTCCACACTCCACCCCTTCACCCCTCTTCCACACACACCACCCCTTCACCCCTCTTCCACACACACACTTCACCCCTCTTCCACACACACAACCCCTCTTCCACACTCTCCACCCCTTCACCCCTCTCCCACACACTCTTCACCCCACACTCTGCAGCCCTCTTCACACACACACACCACCCCCTCTTCCACACACACTTCACCCCTCTTCCACACAACCCCTCTTCCACACACACTCCACCCCTTCACCCCTCTTCCACACATACTCGTCACCCCTCTTCCACACACACCACCCCTCCACACACATACTCGTCACCCCTCTTACACACCACCCCTCTTCCACACACACGCACACACCACCCCTCTTCCACACTCAACCCCTCTTCCACGCACACTCTTCACCCCTCATCCACACACACACTCTTCACCCCTCTTCCACCCATCTTCCACACACACACTCTTCACCTCTACTCCACATACACAAACCACCCCCCTCCCACACACACAACCCCTCTTTCCCCACACATTCACCCCTCTTCCACACACACTTCGCCCCTCTTCCACACACACTTCACCTCTTCACCACCCCTCTTCCACCTGCACACCCTTCCACACACACACACACCCCCTTCCAATTCTTCACCCCTTCCCACACACACACACACCTCTTCCACACACACACACCTCTTCCACACACACACCCCTCTTCCACACACACACACACACACCACCCCCCCCTTCCACACACACACCCCTTCACCACACACCTCTTCCACACACACACCCCTCTTCCACACACACACCCCTCCCTCTTCCACACACACCCCTCTTCCACACACACTTCGCCCCTCTTCCACACACACACACCACTACTCTTCCACACACTTCACCCCTCTTCCACACACACGCACACTTCACCCCTCTTCCACACACAGACCACCCCTCTTCCACACACACACACACACACCTCCCTCTTCCACACACACCTCCCTCTTCCACACACACACCTCCCTCTTCCACACACACACACCCATCTCCCTCTTCCACACACACACACCCATCTCCCTCTTCCACACACACACCTCTCCCTCTTCCACACACACACACACCTCCCTCTTCCACACACACACACACCTCCCTCTTCCACACACACACACACCTCCCTCTTCCACACACACACACCACCCCTTTTCCACACACACACACCACCCCTCTTCCACACACACACACCTCCCTCTTCCACACACACACTCTTGACCCCTCTTCCACACACACACACCCCTTCCACACAAACACCCTCTTCCACACACACACACACCACCCCTATCCATACACACACACACCACCCCTCTTCCACACACACACACACACCACCCCTCTTCCACACACACACACACCCCACAACCCCCCTCTTCCACACACACACCACCCTCTTCCACACACACACACCACCCCGACCCCTTTCCACACACACACCACCCCCTTTCCACACACACCACCCGACCCCTTTCCACACACACACACACACACCACCCCTCTTCCACACCACCCCTCTTACACACACACCTCCCTCTTCCACACACACCTCCCTCTTCCACACCTCCCTCTTCCACACACACACACACACACACCTCCCTCTTCCACACACACACACCACCCCTTCCACACACACACCACCCTCTTCCTCACACACACACACCCCTCTTACACATACACACTTCACCCCTCTTCCACACACACACACACCACCCCTCTTCCACACACACACACACACACACCACCCCTCTTCCACACACACACACCACCCCTCTTCCACACACACACACCACCCCTCTTCCACACACACACTAACCCCCCCCTCGCACACACATCCCCCCCTCTTCCACACACACACCACCCCTCTTCCACCACACCCTCTTCCACACACACACCACCCCTCTTCCACACACACACCACCCCTCTTCCACACACACACACACCACCCCTCTTCCACACACACACCCCACCCCCTCTTCCACACACACACACACACCTCCCTCTTCCACACACACACACACACACGCACCTCCCTCTTCCACACACACACACCACCCTGACCCCTTTCCACACACACCACCCCTTCCACACACACACACCACCCCTCTTCCACACACACACACCACCCCTCTTCCACACACACACACACACACCACCCCTCTTCCACACACACACCCCTTTCCACACACACACACCACCCCGACCCCTTTCCACACACACACACACCACCCTGACCCCTTTCCACACACACACACCACCCCGACCCCTTTCCACACACACACACACACCACCCCTCTTCACCACACACACACACCACACCCCTCTTCCACACACACGACCCCCTCTTCCACACACACACACACCACCCTCAGCCACACACACCACACCTTCTAACACCCACCCTTCCACACACACCCTCTTCCACACACCCCTCTTCCACACACACTCCACCCCCTCTTCCACACACACACCACCCCTCTTCCACACACACACACACCACCCTCTCCACCACCCCTCTTCCACACACACAAAATCCACCCACACACACACACCACCCCTCTTCCACACACACCACCCCTCTTCCACACACACCCCTCTTCCACACACACACACACCACCCCTCTTCCACACACACACCACCTCCCTCTTCCACACACACACCTCCCTCTTCCACACACACACCTCCCTCTTCCACACACACACCTCCCTCTTCCACACACACACACACACCTCCCTCTTCCACACACACACCTCCCTCTTCCACACACACACACACACCACCTCCCTCTTCCACACACACACCACCCCCCTTCCACCCTCTTCCACACACACACCACCCCTCTTCCACACACACACACACACCCCCTCTTCCACACACACACACACACACACCCCTCTTCCACACACACACACCACCCTTCCACACACACACCACCCCTCTTCCACACACACACACACCACCCTCTTTCCACACACACACACACACACACCTCCCTCTTCCACACACACACACACCCCTCCCTCTTCCACACACACACACACACACACCTCCCTCTTCCACACACACACCTCCCTCTTCCACACACACACACCTCCCTCTTCCACACACACACACCTCCCTCTTCCACACACACACACACCACCCCTCTTCCACACACACACACACCACCCCAACCCCTTTCCACACACACACACCACCCTCTTTCTCACACACACCACCCCCACCACACCCTCCACACTCATTGGCCACCACCCCCTTCCACACACGCACAGCTCCCCTCTTCCACACACACTTCACCCCTCTTCCACTCCACCCCACTTCCACACACATTCCACACACAAACCCCCTCTTCCACACACACACCCACCCCTCTCTATCCACACACACACACACACACCACCCCTCTTCCACACACACAAAATCCACCCACACACACAGACCCCTTTCCACACACACACACACACCACCCCTCTTCCACACACACACTCTTCACCCCTCTTACACACACACACCTCCCTCTTCCACACACACACACACCCACCTCAGCCACAAACACACACACACCACTCCCTCTTCCACACACCACTTCCACACACTCACCCCACACACACACACACACCCCTCTTCCACACACACCCACCCTCTTCCTTCCACACACCACCACCCCTCCTTCCACACACACACACACACCCTCCTTCCACACACACACACACCACCCTCTTCCAACCCACACACACACACCACCTCTTCCACACACACACCACCACTCTTCCACACACACACACCACCCTTCCACACACACACCCCTCTTCCACACACACACCACCCTCACACACACACACACACACCACCCACCACCCTCAGCCACACACACACACACCACCCTCAGCCACACACACACACCACCCTCAGCCACACACACACACCACCCTCAGCCACACACACACACACCACCCTCAGCCACACACACACACCACCCTGACCCTTTTCCACACACACACACACCACCCCGACCCCTTTCCACACACACACACACACCACCCGACCCCTTACACACACACCACCCTTTCCACACACACACCACCCCAAACCCTTTCCACCCACACACACACACCACCCCCTCTTCCACACACACACACCACCCCTCTTCCACACACACACACACCACCCCTCTTCCACACACACACACCACCCCCCTCTTCCACACACACACACACACACACACACACACCACCCCTCTTCCACACACAACCCCTCTTCCACACACACACACACACACCCCTTCTCTTCCAAACACACACACACACCTCCCCCTTCCACACACACACACACACACACCACCCCTCTTCCACACACACCACACACCCCTTCCACACACACACACCACCCTCAGCCACACACACACACCACCCTCAGCCACACACACACACACCACCCTCAGCCACACACACACACACACCACCCCTCTTCCACACACACACCTCCCTCTTCCACACACACACACACACACACCTCCCTCTTCCACACACACACACACACACCTCCCTCTTCCACACACACACACACACCTCCCTCTTCCACACACACACACACACACACCACCTCCCTCTTCCACACACACACACACACCACCCCTCTTCTCATAATACACACACACACATCCCTCTTCCACACACACACACACACACACCTCCCTCTTCCACACACACACACACACACACACACCACCCCTCTTCCACACACACACACCACCCCTTACACACACACACACCACCCCTTCCACACACACACACACACACACCCCGACCCCTTTCCACACACACACCACCCCTATCCATACACACACAACACCCCGACCCCTTGCCACACACACACACCACCCAACCCCTTTCCACACACACACACACACACACACACCACCCCTTACACACACACACCACCCCTTGCACACTCACACACACACCCCTCTTCCACACACTTCCCCTCTTCACCCTCTTCCCACCCCTCTTCACACACCTCTTCCACCCTCTTCCACACACTTACTCTGAACTGTTGATCCCAAGTACTTTAACCTCATTCACCTTCACCACCTCTACTCCCTGCATCCTCACCATTCCTCTATCCTCCCTCATTCACACATTCTTAGTCCTGCTGACAGTCATTCCTCTTCTCTCTAGAGCACATCTCCACCTCTCCAGGGTCTCCTCCACCTGTTCCCTACTCTCACTACAGATCACAATGTCATCTGCAAACATCATAGTTCACGGGGACTCCTGTGATTTCATCAACCTGTCCATCACCACTGCAAATAAGGGAGGGCTCAGAGCTGATCCTTGATGTAATCCCACCTCCACCTTAAACACATCAGTCACTCCCACCGCAGACCTCACCGCTATCACACTAGCCTCGTACACTTCCCTCGTACATATCCTGTACCACTCAGATACTTCTGACACTCCTGACTTCAGCATACAATGCCACAACTCCTCTCTAGGCACCCTGTCATATGCTTTCTCTAAATCCACAAAGACACAATGCAACCCCTTCTGACCTTCTCTGTACTTCAACACTGAGCAAACATCGCCGCTGTAGTGCTCTTTCCTGGCATGAAACCATACTGCTGATCACTAATCACCACCTCCCTTAACCTAGCTTCTACTACTCTCCCATAACTTCATGTTGTGACTGATAAGTTTAATCCCTCTGTAGTTACTACAGCTCTGCACATCACCCTTATTCTTAAAAATCTGTACCAAACCACTTTCTCCATTCCTCAGGCATCCTCTCACTTTCCAAGATTTCATTAAAACAATCTAGTTAAAAACTCCACTGCCATTTCACCTGAACACCTCCATGCTTCCACTGGTATGCATCTGGACCAACAGCCTATCCGTTCTTCATCCTTTTCATAGCTATCCTTACTTTCTCCTTGCTAATCCACTGCACTTCATGATTCAATATCACCCAACCTTCTCTCCCTCTCATTCTCTTCATTCATCAACCCCTCAAAGTACTCTTTCCATCTGCTCACACTCTCCTCGCTTGTGAGCAAGTTTCCCTCATCCTTAATCACCCTTACCTGCTGCATATCTTTACTAGCTCGGTCCCTCTGTCTAGCCAATCGGTACAGGTCCTTTTCTCCCTCCTTAGTGTCCAACCTTTAATATAACTTCATACGCCTTAACCTTGGCCACCTCTTTACCATGCACCTCACATCCTTGTACTAGTCTACTTTCTTCATCTCCGACAATCCCACTTCTTTGCCAACCTCTTTCTCTGTATACTCTCCTGTACGCCAACCTCCTTCTCTGTATACTCTCCTGTACTTCATTCCACCACCAGGTCTCCTTGCCCTCCTTCCTCTTTCCAGATGTCACACCAAGCACCCTTCTAGCCATCTCTCTTACGAGCTCTGCTGTAGTTACCCAGCTATTCAGTAACTCTGCATTGCCACCCAGTGCCTGTCAACTCTTCCCTGATCACCACCTCACAATTACCCTTTTTCAATTTCCACCATTTGATCCTTGGTGCTGCCCTCACTCATAATCCTCCTCTTCATTACCAATGTCATCCTACAAACCACCATCCTATGCTGCCTAACTACACTTTACCCTGCCACCACTTTAGTCTCCAATCTCTTTCAAAGTAGAAAAAAACTGAAACAAATTAACACGCCCTCACTGCACCACTTCTATTAAAACAATCCAAATGGTATCGATATCCACCTTCAAAGGACCAAGGCAAAACATGAAAGTTTTAAAAAGTAAAGTCTTCATTTTTAATTTCCGCTTTCCGTCCTGCTCCTAGCAGGACTTCTTCAGACAAACAAGAATCAAACTTCCACTTTTTAAAATAAAATCACATTTCAATTACAGTTGAAATAACATTTCAATTAAAATGCTTGGTTCCCTGTTAACGGGATTTTAAAAGACCACCCCCCCAAAAATGGACATTTGTACTTTCAATAGTATTTAACTTTGTAAACAAGTAAAACATGAAAGTAAAAAATGAAAAATAAAAACAAAAAGCAAAAGAAATAAAATATTCCCTTCTATTTTGACAAGTTGCCAGCAGTACCGTTCAAACATACAAAAAGTGCAAAAACACACAGTACCTGACCGTTTACCTCCTTTTTTCACTTAATCCGGACATGTTGAATAAACTTACTTGACCTAGAATGGCTCTTCAACAATCCTTAGAGTTACCCTAAGCAACTTCTCCTGTTTGTATGAATACTGAGAAACATCACTCCTACAGCTGCCTTGTATACTAATACATAAAAGTTCTGTAACCCATGTCTGCATTTGGACCTGTCTCTATTTCCAGAACTCACCTTGTATGATGTAACTTAATGTGACCCAAAGTTGTTCTAGGTATTTCACCTCACTCTTGTTGCCACATAAGACACCAATATGGTGGTGAAGAAACACTAAACACCCAATAAAGCTCCACGGTTACTCCATGCTTTAAACAATTTCCAAAGCTGTCTGCTAGTTCATCTTATTCAAGCCTCCATAGCTCTTTGCTTGTGTGGTTACCCTAACACCACCTAGTGGTGTTTGTTGGTATATACCTACTCAAGCTGCAATGGTTTAAAATGTTATATAACAAATAAACTTCAAAAGGGAGATTTTATGATTAAGAGGGGGGGGGGGAATGGGAACTATGCCCAACCATATGCAAAATGACCTGGTCTATGAGGCCTTACTATTGTATATATATGAATGAATGGACATTTCTTTAAAAAAAAATTATATATAAATATATAAATATATACACACACACACACACACACACACACACACACACTATAATAAATAAAAAGTAAAGGAACACAGTAGTTTACCTAGTGAGGCTTTTGAGCTTCAGTATACAAGAAATAGAATAAATTTCATTCAAGCCCGGACGGCGACAGGCTCTAGTTTGGAGTTGCCATAACTCCCTTTTCTCCAACAGTAAAGAAGTTGGACCGCCCCTCAAGTCCCAAATTTGACAGTCTATCATTTTACTTGTTTACAAAGTTAAATACTATTGAAAAAGTACAAAATGTGCCGTGTCTTATTTTTGGGGGGTAGGTCTTTTAAAATCCCGTTACAGGGAACCAAGCATTTTAATTGAAAATGTGATTTCAACTAATTGAAACATGATTTTATTTTAAAAAGTGGAAGTTTGTTGATTCTTGTTTGAAGTCCTGCTGGGAGCAGGACGAAAAGCGGAAATTAAAAGTGAAGGCTTTACTTTTTAAAACTTTCATGTTTTGCTTGGTCTATTGAAGGTGGATATCGATACCATTTGGATTGTTTTAACAGAAGTGGTGCAGTGAGGGCGTGTTTATTTGTTTCAGTTTTTTTTTCTAGTTTGTTTTTTGTTTGGATTTCTCTCCAATCTCCTTCAGATTGGCCCTTCTACATCTACATAAGATATAATCCATCTGTGTGCATCTTCCTCCACTCTTATATCACCCTATGCTCCTCCCTCTTGTTAAAATACGTATTCATCACAGCCATGTCCATCCTTTTCGCAAAATCCACTACCATCTGACCTTTCTGCATTCCTTTGTTTAACACTACCTAACCATCACTTCTATCCCTCTGTTCCCTTCTCACCAAACATGCCATTGAAATCTGCTCCACCACCAGTTCCCACCCAGTCATCACTAATTTCTGATCCAACTCGCCTAAAAATTTATTCTCATCCATCACACACCCAACTTGTGGAGCATATGCACTAACATTCATCGTTACACCATCAATTTCCAGCTTCATAAACATCACTATCAGACTATCTTTTCACCTCCAAAACACTTGGCATACTGTTCCTTCAGGATAATGCCTACGCCATTTCTGCTCCCATCCACACCATGATAAAACAATTTGAGACCGCCTCAGATACACCTAGCCTTGCTCCCCTTCCATCTGGTCTCTTGCACACACAATATACCAACCGTCCTTCAGTTCACATCAGCTACCTCCCTACCCCATACCAGTCATACTGCCAACATTCAAAGTTCCGACCCTCACTATCACAGTCCTAGCCTTTTTACCTGCCTTCGGGCATGCCTTCCGCCTCTTCTCCTTCGGCAAACAGTAGCCCAATTTCCAACAGTACTGGTGGCGGTCGTTGTTAACTCAGGCCTCGACTGATCTGGTATGAATTACTGTACAGTTTTCTGCATATATGATGTAGCAAAATTTTACGCTGGATGCCCTTCCTGATGCAACCCTCCCCATTTATCCGGGCTTGGCACTGGCGCAAAGAAATGCACTGTCTTGTGCATCCCCCAGTGGCTGGGTTACCCACCCAATCCATCAATCTATTTAAATTCACCCAAATAATTCATTCTACAACCAGACCTAATAAAACCAAATCCCTAGGTACTACCCATGGCTGGATCCTAGCCTCCCACTCTAAAATTACCAACTCTGGCAACATTCCTGACTCAGTGAGCACCTCGCTGCCTCTACCCTCCACTCAACCTCCTCCTCCCTGCCCCACCACTATATACACACATGCAACCTCAACAATTTCAACCTCAACATTCTCAAACGCCCTCAAACACATTGGAATACCGTAAACATGCTCTTGACAATGCCATTGACTACTTCACACTTTTCTAAATACTCTAATCTAGCTCCAATAAGAACAAAGAATAAAAAACAAATTCTGTCCCATGGCTAGCCAAAGAAACTAATGCAAAGGGACAAATCCTGGAAACTATACAAGAAAAATAAACTCCCTGAAACCCTACTTCAACGCACAGCTCCATAACCTTGTAAAATACAAATCATGAAAGACAAAAACCTTGCATCAAACTTCAATCCAGCCATACAAAAAACCCTAAACAATTCTGGAACTCTATTAATGCCCTTAAACCAGGCCCCAAAAACAAACTCCCTGCCCAGACCCCAGCAAATCGGATCAAGAATTACCCTCATTATTCAACTTTTACTGACTCGATATCTGAACAAAAATTTGCCCAACGGACCTTTCTCTACACGTACTTTCTCTACCACCCTAACTATTGACTCCACCCCCCCCATTTTCAACCTTAAACCCGTATCTACCAACTACATCAAGACTTGAAACTAAAACCTTGCTCCAATGCTCCAGACAATATACCTTCAATTTTTCTTAATCTGCTGCTGATGGGATTGCTTTCCCCATTAGCATCTTAAACAAATCAATACAGCAATCTTATGTCCCCAAACTCTGGCGTACAGCATATACTCTTTCCAAAGGCGGTAAACATTTCAAATCTTTGCCCCATAGTGATGCTCTCCCCAATCGTCTAGAAAAATTTGTTCATCTCCAACTCATGCCTTTTCTAATTAAACCATCTCCTCATCCTGACCCAACATGGTTTCCAACCTGGACACAGCACAACATCTCCTCTCATTCCTAGACAATCAACCGTGCAGGTGATTCCAGGGAAATAGTATCCACAGCATTTCTGGATCTCTCCAAGGCATTTGATACCATTTCCCATACCAATCTGAGCCATCTTTCAAACCTAAATCGCTCTCAAAATACCATCTCCTGGTTCTCTAGCTACTTGTCGGACAAATCCCAGGCTATATAAAGGAGCATTTCACTTTGCTATATCCTATGCCAAAGTAATCCAATATGCTGAAGACTCAACTTTAGTCTGTTCTGCCATTTCCCA
>NC_056728.1:1052654780-1052744780 GCF_019279795.1 Protopterus annectens
TAATCTTCTACCAGCCAGCTATGTGTGTGCGTCCATGTGTGTGTGGTTATAGATATATCCCCTAGTGTAACTATAGACATGCCCATATAGGCTATTTCTGTGCACTGGTTATGCATTTTACAGCCCTGTGACAAGCTCCAGTTCCTATATAGGCATCACTGATGTCTGTCACCATCTAGGTTTGTATGGCCAGAAAAAACAGGTGACTTTCTCACAAAATATGAGTACACAATTATGCTGGCTGCTCGCATTGTCCCAGACATGACTTTCTACACATATGCACCTAGGGAACCATGCACAAATACTGCCGTACCTTGCTGACATAATTTTTCTGTTGTGCTGCCATGCTATCCTGTGCCACTGTACTGTCACCATGAGTCCATAGAATAACCACTCAAACCCATGGAATAGAAACATACACAGGTCCATGATACACTTACCATTCTGTCCCACTACCACCAGTCTAACATCGTGCACCTAAGATACACTCACATTTGCTGTGTAGTCAGGACACATGCCTGCGCACAGTATCTGTCATGGCTGACACCTGCAATGGCATAACAATACTGCACTAAAAAAAACCCTCAGCTTTGGCCGGCTAAGAACTTGCTGTATTCAACTGGACATATAAGAGAATTTAAGTACCTTTATCTGCACTTTTTTTTCAAAGAAATACAGTATTTAAATTGATTTTAACTGTGTGTTGCAGGAATATTAACTGAACTGGAAGTTTTGACTCTGCTCTTCAGTTAGTCCCAACCACCCTCCCTGTTTTTGTTTTGGTGTTAATCTTAGTGTCCTTGAAACTGCCCGCCCCTCTTGTAAATTTGTGTTTGGATACTCCTTCTGGGCCCATCTCATTTGCTCACTCAACTGAGTGCAGTGAGATCATATTCTGATTTCAGGTACTCCTACTGTGTACAAAGAGAGCATCTGGGAAACAGAAAAAAAAATTAACCTTGTTTCCTGCCTTTCCTGTTAAGTGGTATAGACTATTTGTTGGCTTCTGAGCCCCCAAGCCCTTCTGTGTTGGAGGGAAGCCTTCTAGCTTAGTTTTTTTTTCTTTTAACTAGCCAGTTTTCTAGTTTCAGCACTCAAATCTGTTTCTTTGATCTCAGCACTTGTTCAGAAAAAAAAATTCATCTGCTTTTACTGTACTTGTGTTTCTACCTACTTTATTTTACTTTTGCATCATCTTAAAAGTACTCAATTGTATTTATTACTGCTTGGTGTAACTCATTCTAAGTCTTTTGATTTAAACACTTGGGCTTCAGACCAGTTGTTTTGCACTGAGAGGGTTTGTGGTCTGCACTGTAGTGGAAGACCAGGTAGCTTACATCCTTCTAGGTTGGGAACTGCTGATTGAGGGCTCAGTGTCTGTTATTCTAAAAGTGTATTAATTCTGGTTTAAGCACTTGGGCTTTCAGGCCAGTTATTTTACATTAAGAGGGTTCGTGGTCTGCACTCTTGTGGGAGGAGAGGCTGGACTCTGCCCTTCTGAGCTGGGAATTTCTGGTTAAAGGCTTATAGTGCATGCATATCTGAACTGCTTCTTACTGAAGTTGGTGCGCCTTGTTTGCTGTGGCATAGACTGGATTCGGGCCTGCTGGATCTAGCTTTGTTTGTGTAACTTGAGCACTAATCCAGGCATTCTCTAAAGTATTCAATTGTATTTATTACTGCTTGGTAGTAACTTGATTAAAGTGTAGCTATCATTCTAAGTCTTTTGGATTAAGCACTTGGGCTTCAGACCAGTTGTTTTACATTAGGAAGGTTTGTGGCATGCACTGTGGTGGCAGGACAGGTAGCTTTCATCCTTCTAAGCTGGGAACTGCTGACTGAGAGCCCAGTGTCTGTTATTCTTAAAGTGTATTAGTTCTGGTTTAAGCACTTGGGCTTCAGGCCAGTTATTTTACATTAAGAAGGTTCGTGGTCTGCACTCTTGTGGGAGAAGAGGCTGGACTCTGCCCTTCTGAGCTGGGAATTTCTGGTTAAAGGTTTATAGTGCCTGAATATTTGAACTGTATCTTACTGAAATTGGTACACCTTGTTTGCTGTAGCATAGACTAGATCCAGGCCTGCTGAATCTAGCTTTGTTTATATGCTTGTTGTTTGTTTGCTTGTTATTTCCTTGGAATGCTAATTCCACCTAATACACGGCTTTTCAGTGCTTCTGTGGATGACTAGTGATATCTGCATTGCTTACTGTACTTATTTCCTTGGTTCACTTGAAAGAAAGTTACTGTTTGTTGTTTTTGCATTTAAGTTACCTGTAACACATTGCACTTAAGTTACCTGGCACTTGGTCGCTAAAGCAATTATATAAGTCAGCACTAAAAATTAAAAGCACTACACCCTCACTCCCCACTGGCCCTTGTTTTCAATTATTAAGGAATTGCCAATATTATTCTAGCATGTCCAAAGGTCAGTTGTCAATCTCCTCTCCGGTCCAGCTGGTGAATCTGGGAATCTTGAGGCAATGTTACAACTGCCTCATGTACACAGACAACCCTCTCCTCCTAACAAATTTCAACACATGTGAGAGATGCAACCATATAGCCAAACTGGAGGCTAAGCTCTCTCAACTCAGTACTGGCATAACCAGTCAGGAGGAGAAGGAAACCACACCCACTACAATTCCAGTCTCACATAGACCTACCACAACCGCAAACCAAACACATAATCACACAAAACATACTTGGAGGCTCTAAATAAAGATCTGCCTAAGCAGCAGAGACCTCCAAAGCAGACACCCAAGCAACCGCTACCCCAAAACAAAACACGTGCAACACATATCTCACAAAGCCAGTGTGCCGAGCAGTCACAGCCCTTAAGACTAAACAACACACCTGATACACTTGTAGTAGGTGACTCTATTATCAGGCACACTGACGTCCTGCTCACCAGGCTGAACAAGGAGAGGGTCACGGTGAGCAGCCTGTCATGTGCTAGGATCCGCCACATAACACAAGCACTCAGGTCACTCCAAGGCAAGTAAAATATGACTCAGTCATTGTCCATGCTGGTGTGAATGACCTGAGATGTACCTCCCTGGACTACATGAAAAGAGACAAAAAGGAGCTCTCTGAGCATGTAGCCCAGGCCGGTATGACCCTGACCTTGAGTAGCATCTTACCCTCACCAAGAATGATGCCACAATATGAAGACAAGATGATCAATTTCAACAATTGGCTTAAGTACTGGTGTCATTCAAAGGGGATCCAATGCCTGTCAGCTTGGGATGATATGCTCGACAAGCCATGATGCTTCGCTAGGGAAGGCTTGCACCTGTCACCCCTGGGCTTTTGGATATTAGCAAAGGCTCTTGCTACCCCCATAGTGCCTTTTTAGGCAAGGCTCAAAAGACAGACCCACCTCCATAGGTATCACAAGGGATAAGAAACTAAGAGTAATGCTACTCAACGCCAGAAGTCTAAACCTCAAGATGCACTTTTCGAAACTCTCCTTAGCATGGAGAACATCGATATCTGTGCAGTAACAGAAACCTGGTTCAGGGCTCCTGAGAGCACCCCAGCACTACCAGGTTATACCTCATACCATGCTTTTCGGCCCCAAAACTTGGACCGAACCACAAAAGGAGGGGGAGTATCGATATTCATCAAAGATACCCACATCTCCAGGTTGGTGGCAAAGCACGAAGCATCAGAGACTATCCATGTGAAACTAACAGTGGGTAAAACTGCCTTCCAGTTTATAGCCTGCTACAGACCACCCTCCCAAACCCAGGAATGCCCCTCGGCCTTTCTGAGAACACTGGAAAATATGAAGGTCTCTCCAAACACCATTATATTGGGCGACTTCAACTACCCAAACATAGACTGGGAGCATTACTCTAGCTCCAACACCCTAGCCCAAAGGTTCCTAGAATTTATAAACTCAAATGCTATGGAACAACTTCTTACCACTCCCACAAGAGGGGAAAACATACTGGACCTGATCATCACCAACATGGGGACTCTATACTCCACACCAGAAGTGTATCCCTCACTGGTAAGATCAGACCATAAACTAATCTCACTGGATATTCACATCCCGACCCCACCCCCTGCCCAGAAAACCACAGTGAAAAACTTCTTTAAAGCAAATTTCACACTCCTCAAAACTGAGGTGGAATCCTTCAAAGCCCCTGGGCCTGTGGAAAATACGGCCCAGACCACAGAATCCTTTATAAACGGATTCTATGAACACCTTCAGGAATGCATGGATCATGCGATCCCAAATAAAACCAAGACCCAATCCTCCAAAGGCAGACGTCCTGTCTGGTGGACCCCAGCCATAAACAAACTATACAATAGAAGGAAGAAGCTACTAAATGATAGAGCAAAATCCCAAAAAGGGAAGGCATCACTGATCAGTATTAGCAAAAAACTACGGGCACTCATAAAATTGTCTAAGGCCAGCTTCGAGAGAAAAATTGCACAGGACACTAAGGATAATCACAAGGCTTTCTTTAGTTATGTTAGGAACCTGGGTGGTAATTCCCAGATATGCTCAGAATTAGTCCAAAATTACAAAAAATACACTGAACCCACAGACATTGCCAACATCCTGGCTGACAGGTTCAGCACAAACTTCTCCCCCCCCCTAACAAAAGGGCAAATATCTATCCCAGCAGAGTGCTGCCCCTGACATCTCAGATGCTTAGGTAAGAGCCGCCCTCTCCAAAGCAAAAACACAGCATCAATGGGACCAGACGGTGTCCCGGCTGCGTCCTACATGAACTCCAAGAAGAGCTAAACCCAAACATAAAACTACTGTTCAATCTCAGCCTTACTACAGGATATGTGCCCAAAGAGTGGCGTACAGCAACAGTGGTCCCTCTCCATAAAGGTGGTGCCTCAACGGATTCTGGAAACTATCGCCCCATAAGCCTGACTAGCTTGGTCTGCAAAGCTATGGAAAGGATCATCATGGACCTCATAAATAAAGATATTGGGGACCTACAGACACTGGATCCTACCCAGTTTGGCTTTGTTAAGGGCAGATCCTGCCTCTTAAACCTGGTTGATTTCTTTGAAGCAGTCACCAAGGCCATTGACGAGGGGAAGGTGGTCCACACAGCCTACCTGGACCTCGCAAAAGCCTTCGATACAATACCCCACTCGGGCATTATAGATAAGCTCACCAGCTTAAATATAAACCCCTATGTCACTAGATGGATTTCAAACTGGCTCAAGGACAGAACCCACATGGTTAGAATTGCTTGAGCCACGTCATACTCCAAACCAGTTACAAGTGGCATCCCACAAGGCTCAGTCCTTGGATCTCTCTTGTTCGGTATATATTTCTCGGAGGTACAGGCCAACACGGAAGGACTGTGGCTGACCAAGTTCGCAGATGACTGCAAACTGGGTGCCATAATCGACTCTCCAGCTGACACAAGCATCCTCCAAAAGGGCCTCATAGAAACAGACAACTGGTGCCAGAGCCATGGCCTCAAGCTAAATGCCAAAAAGTGTATAGTCATCCCCTTTGGCAAAAACAAAGTGCCCACAAATTACCACATAGGTGGTAATCCATTAAGTACAGAAGAAGTAATTTAGGGACCTGGGGACCCAAGTTGATAGCAATCTCTCATTTGACAACCACGTGGCCAAAGTGGTTAGAAAAACATTTTATATAGCCCACCTAATCATGAAGGGATTCACATCTAGATCAGGGGAGGTCATCGTGCCTCTTTACTCATCCCTCATCAGGCCCATAATTGAGTACAATCCCCTTTTGGGATGTACCTCACCAGACACCTGCAGCAACTGGAAAGACCCCAAAAGTACCTCACCAAGAGGATCAAAGGGCTCAAACAGATGCCATATGCTGCCCGGTTAAAGAAACTCCAGCTGTACTCAGTGGCATACCGCCTGTTCAGAGGTGATTTGTGCCTGATGTATAAAGCCATGTCCAACCCGGAATTAATGGACATGCTGCACCTCAGAAAATCCAACTCCCATCGAGCTACGCGCTCGAGAGACTTGAACCTCAGCACTGAAATAAATAGGACATGCTGGAGGGACAGATTCATAACCCAGAGGCTCCCTTCACTCTGGAATAAAATCCCAGTCCAGGTTAGGCAGAGTCCCTCATTGACTCTCTTCAAGAGGAATCTTGATGAGTGGATGGGAGATCGTAGGTTTACCCCAGGTATCACATCTGTGTCACTGTTAGACAGAGGCACATTATACTAACCTCGAAAAAGGGCATAGCAAAATAAATTTAAAATGGGTGGCGAAAGCCAAACACATTCTGGCTAGGCTTATAAATGCCCTAGGGCAGATAGCCTAGTATGAACCTATGAACCTATGAACTACACAACTACATTGAAAGCAATATAGTCACCTTGTGCATCAGACACATATTTGCATGTCCCTGCATCAATGGCACAGATGGCAGGGATGTGGCACCAGAATCATCACATGCACAGGATGTGGTATGGGGTGCCAGAGGCCTAGGCTGTGCTATACACTTGGCAGCATGTGTGTGAGTCAGGAAGGGGTGCTGTTCAGATGTGCCAAGGAGAGGTGCCATGTGTGTCTGTTGGTGACCTGCATGTGACAGTGATGTTTGAGGGCATGCATGTACACAGTCAAGCCCAGTGCTAGCCCTACACATGGTATGTTGGACAGCTGTGGACCATACATGTCAGAGTGGACAGTTCACCATTTCCAGCCATGAACACAGGAACTTCCTCTGTCAGGAGTGGCACTGGCACCACCATGCCCAAGGTCAGATGCGATGCTATTACCTGATGGTGACTGCTGTCTGCTTGGCCTATATCCACCACCAGACTACCCAGGACCACATGCCCATGGCCTGCCATGTTGTGGTGTGGACAGCACACTTCCCTCTGTAGCGCTGAAGGTACTGCCACTACAGCAGTGTGAGTGTGCATGGACACGTGGTCTCTCAACAGATGGTGTTGCTGACCTATGTCCACATACCCGATGCCTTACTCCAACCAGATGTTCCAGCACAGACAATGTGCAGGCAAAGACAGACACTGTCTCAGCCCACCGTCTGTCCACTACATCAGTGAAATGATCCACTGCATCACCACTGCGATGGAGGCAGTCACAGTGACTGTGCTGCATCTATGACCCTGAGGATCCATCTGGTGTTGCATTTGGTACATGCCTGTGCCTCCATGATGGCCTGAAACATGTGATGAGTGACCCATGATGTGACACCTCTGACAGGCAGTGGATGGACAATTGGCCCCCTTTGAGCACCCCTGTCAGTCTACCTGTGTCAGGCCTCATCAGCTGTCTGGCTATGGCCAATGTCTAAACTCACTGATGCCATAGCTGTCACACTGTCCTGTTCAATGTCAACACCATGTGACTGTCCTGATGTACACTTTGGTTAACCGCCCTGACAAGGTCACCCCACAATGCTGCACGCTGGTCAGGATGTTGGTGACACCTTGGAAGCAGAATGTGATGATGCAGTCTGAGGCCATCCGGGATAACAGCATTCTCAGCAGCTGTGAATGAGGGATGCCTCCTTCGATACATTGTTCCTGAAAGACAACAATAGGGGGACACATTACAGGACCAGATACATGGACATCCACTATGTACAGACCCTGCACAACCAATGCGGCCTGCACTATCCACCGCTCCCTCACACTTCATACCCCACAGTCTATCAACACACTACATGTGTGGCTATCACCAAGATAGTAGCAATACTTGGTATTTCCTTGGGTGCCATGCCAGATTCTGCTGTATGTCTCTATGTTGCTATACCCATCAGTCTACTGTGGTGTAAGCTCACATTAATATGTAATACAGTCACTGTCTGACAAATATCGGTGTGATATTACAACTATATGGGGACAGTCCAGAAACAGCAGTGTGCCACAATGACAGACAGCAATGCAAACCTGCTGTAGTATATGTTCCCTGAAGACATCACACCTTCCCACTACACAGATGTTTGTGGACTGTGAATGTCTGCCTCATGAATGTGTTCCTTTTGGCACAAACCTGTGGATAACTAACAAATGGTTGGCCATTCATTGATGGTTGTTGAAGGAAATAGGGAATCTGTCTGTCACACGTCATATCCTTCAGAAAACATGTACGCTACAGTAATATCTGTTAGTGTATTCATAGTTTTACATTGCATGGCCAATATGTATCCCCTGTCACTGAGGATGGGCCTGTGTTCCCCCATTACTTATGGTTATGACTGAGTCCCTGCTGTAGGGGTTTGACAGGCATGTTAACCATAGCTCTCAACCAATGAGGGATGAATGTCAACAAAACAGTGACCTAGGCAGGGTACATCAGGGACAGTCAGGGTCACCTGTAGAATGCCAGCACTATTTATGTGTGCCATTGACAGACTGAGAGGTTGTGAATGACAGTACATTCTTTGATGTTACAGAAGCATACACACTTATGTTGAGTCACTATGTCTAACACAGACTCCACTAGCTTTCCTACAACAGCCGACTGTTGTAGGAGGGAGTAACAGCGGTAGAGCTGGGATTTGACTCAAAGCAGGGACAGTTGAGAGGCATGCCTGTAGCTGTTGAACAGCAAAGTATCACCAGCATGTCAATATCATAGATGTATGACAGGCCTACCTCTGTAATCCCTATTCCCCATAACTGCATCCTCCCATCTGCATCCCATTATATTTGGAAATGTATTACATACCTGGTAGAATGAAGTACTCCTTTTTTGACATGCTCCTCTGCAGATAGCTTGCAAATCCATTGTCTGTGTGAGCAAAACATCATACAGACCTGTTCCTCATAGGCAGTTGATTGCCTTTTGTAGGTAATGCTCATTAACAGGTATCTGCCTGTGCACCAATTTGTGGCTCAGACTTGCTAATTGCATCCAAAACAGGTGGGCTGCACTTTCATTAGCCAATGACATGGCACCACAGTGCAATATTTAAGGCCCTCATGTAGGCATTGGTCCCTTTCTTAGTCTTTGGATGGATTTTTGTGAGGTATGGAGATTACAGCATTACAGAGGATAGGTACAAATGCTGTCCGCTATTGAGATTTCTGAGATATATCCACAGTTTTGCATGATATGTTTGGCCATTGTCCCATGACATTATTTATTTTTATTTATTTAACATTTGTTGACTGGGAAAGTCCGACTAGGACAGAACCTATTTTCAGTGGAGGCCCAGGAGAAACATTCCAGATGCATGTCTTTGGAATGTGGGAAGAAACCGTACGGGGAGGAAACCCATGCGAATGCAGGGAGGACATGCATAGTCTGCACAGAAGGCACTCCAGATGAGAATTGAACCAGAGAACCTCTTGCTGTGAGGCTACAATGTTAACCAGTACACCACTGCACCCCCCACCACATAGTGATTATCTGCCAGTTCAGTGGTAAATATTGTGGGTTGAGGTCAGCAAGGAGAGTGAGACGTGAATGTGATATGTCATACCCATCAGACTATGCATGCTGATGCTGTAGCTGCTCTTCTATCAGCTCACTCTCTCTGTAGGGGCAAACTGTGAAACATGTCCCTGTTGCTGAACCTTTGCTCCCCCCACCCTTTATGTATGGGTGTGTCTGGATCCTTTGTTCTAGGGGATTGTGAGGTATGGTAGGTTTGTAGCAGCTAGCTGAACATACGTGTAATTGAGACAGCAGTGTCAGCTGTGTCATCAAAGCAGAGCCAGGGTAAGGGTACCCTTTACAGTCCAATTGAGGCATGTGCATAAGGTACATCTGCTATGTAACAGTGCCAATCGCAGAGTAGTAGGCAGCATATAGTTTGGCTCTAGAAATATGTGCAGTGTGTCCCTACCTACAGGCCTTTGACTTGCAAATATGAGTAACAGTTAATGCAGTAGCAGCAACCTGTGTGAGTTAAAATTACATGACTCAGTCATTACTTGCTGTGTTCACAAGAATATAATTGATGCGCAACACAGTGGATTCAAACCCAGGACTGTGGGGGGCAAAATATACTACATGCAAGGCATTTAACTGAGCTACTGAGTCAGTGGTGTAGCAGGTGTATTTGCAAAATATATGTGCATACATACAGTCTGTGACACACTTTGTCTGCATCCATCATTATGTGCATGGATTTCAAAGGCAGTTGTGCAGCAGGGTCCCAGTTGTACACATGCACTTTGCCATTGCTGCCTTAGCAGGTGTGTTTAAAGATGTTGCTAATAAAAGAGAATAATTACCTGCTATCATACCTCTCAACCTGTTAAAGCAAGAAATCTGAACAACACCAGAAATAAAAGTGGGACAAAGGCCCATGAATAGGGACAGTCTATACATATTGCTCTCACAAACTTAGAATGTTGATAGAATAACAGGAATAGCATGTGTTTTCTGAAGGGTATGAAGTGTGACACTGAAATGTCTATTGTGATTTTCTAATCTCAATCTTTAATTGCTTGCCACCACTTTGCCAGAGAAATACCCCTTTATGAAAACCAGGCCAAAAATATGGGGCAAAACACTGAACAGTCTGCAACAATCTGTACAGTTGACAGGTATGCCTGGTATCTCAGGCCTCACAGACATCCATTATTATTTATCTGGCTGTGTATTGGTGTAGTGTTTGCATCACAGTCCCAGCTACACTCCCATTTTTCCCATTATATGTACTTGCAGTGTGTCAGTGGCAATCAGTATATTTCGCTAGAAACAGTTGTTTTAATTCAGAGCTGAGTGGCTAGTGGGCTAATGCACTATGCTCTAGTTGACAGGGGTCTGGGTTTGAGCTGTGGCAGGGGTGGCTATTTTGCAGATGTGCCCAACACTGTGAGAAACACATAAGATCATTAAAGCACTTGTAAGCACATTTAAGCAGGTTTGTGCAATGTGCCACATTGTGGCCCACCACTTAGCTCCGTGCAAACCCGTGCTAAAAATTAGTAAAGAAAAGAAAACAGGGTGATAGGACAGTGGTGAAATGGGGACATGCAGGGGGGAAAACATACTGAATGGCAGGTAGGGTTTTGCAGGAAAGCTGTAGGAAAGGACCATAGCTTTCCATTTCTTGTACAGCAACAGCTGTGCAGTTTTTACAGAGTTTGTACATGAATTTGGGCCTTCAAACCCCAGAGGGAGAGGTGAGGACAACATAAATGTGTTGTCAAACCAATTGGACCTAATTAGTTGTGTCCAGTGAATGTGTGCAAAATGGAGGCGATATTTTTTTTTTTGTGGAACAAGTGTCCAATTGTTTTTGTTTTTTTAAGGAGAGAGTGGAATATTGGGGAAGGGATGTAGGTACGTGTGGGGAGTTAAGTTGGGCAGGAGAGGTTGCATTTGCAGACAGACAAGACAGACAAGACAGCATACAGGGGCAATGTGTGACACCTGAGGGGAGTAAACACCTTGGACGGGGAGGGTGTTGTGGAATCAGAGGTGCATGAGCCCCTAGATGGCAGCAGTGTAACTGACCTCCCCACCCATGGGGAGTCAACATTGTTCCTTCACTGCCCCAAAGGTGGCTGTGCTAGAGGCTGGGTGCCAGGGCCACCATGCCCCCCCCAGGTTGTCGAGTCTGCCCTCAATCCAGTGCAGGTGTTGTTCATAACTCTTATGCACAATCTTGCATATCCTGGCTGGTAGTTGATCCTGGGTGACTACCTCCCCTCTGCCACCACTCCCGGGAGGGAACGAGCACAGTCCCCTGAGGCGGTTCCACCGGAAGGTGGTGCAAGGCCAGCGGAGTGGGCACCACCAGTTTGGGTCCCAGATGTGCTAGAACCTGGTGCCACAGCTGGCTGAGGCAGGGTAGGCGGATCAGCAGAAACTGGCCTACCCTGACATGCTGTGGTGATAGAGGTATTGCAATGTGTATAGGTTAGTTATGAAAAAACATTTTGTTAGTTATAACAGCATGCTAGAATAGCAGAGATAACCCATTAACATATCAATGCATATTATATGGAACACAACAATAAATAACATAACAGTCAGTATAGTAATAACATGCCAGTAACAGTTATGGCATAAGGCCAACAAAAGTGGTAATTCAACAGGATATGTTAATACGGAACCATTGTAATACATAGTAATAAAACACATGCCCTAAATAATAGTAAACAATAACCAATGTATAACAACAATAAATTTTGATCAAGATAAGGGGTGGGGAGAGAGAGAGAGAGAGAGAGAGAGAGAGAGAGAGATAGTTCATTAATACCAGTATAGGCTATATAGTTGACAACAGTACTGCTATATACTATACAGTTTTATCCTTCCTTTATGTTTAACAGTGCTCTATAGCTGCTGTAGCATGTACATACCTCTCAAGCTATCCGGATGGGACAGTATGGGCCAAGCAGTAACACCTGCAGGCGCACAGAACACTTACACATCGGGTGGAGCTGTATAACTACCAGGGTGTACTGTGGACTGATGTAATGTGACTGTGCTATTGACATAATCATGTTGAAGATACATGTGTGACAGAGGGACTATGCAAAGGTAATTACAGTCCGTGACAGTGTGACACTTGAGAGACATGTATGTGTACAGTACAGAGAGTAAACAACTATCATGTCGTCTTTGGAAGGCCTGGGAATAGAACTTCAGCAAACTTTCATAAACTCTCCAGGCATACAGTCATACCAAGATTACACATTTTATTTATTCTCATTTTTTTTATTACTATTGTACTTTTTTCCTTTATTTTATGAAGTCTTATCACATTCCTGGTCAGTGCTATTAACAGTCTGTTACATCTGAACATACACACACTATTTACTCATAATAAGGGCTACTTCACACATTTACCTGTATTTCCTGTGGAGAGAGCATCTGTCATCAATACAAAACTGACTCAGTAATATCTGTTAGTACATGGCACTGGATTCAAACCCTGTTCTGTGTGTTGCAAAATGTACTTGTTCCACAGCTCTCCCTCAGCAATGTGCCATCATTAATATGCATGGTGCGCTACTGAGGGGGAACTACATACACGGAGATGGCAACTTCAGTGTAGGCTCTACACTATGCCTACATGGAATTTATTAAATCTGGGGGTTATTCTTTAGAAAATGCATGCTAACACAAATCATATTATTTCTACACATACAAGAGCAGTATTTAAACTCAGTCCCTAGTTTTGGGCCTTTGTACCCCCATAATTTTATGCTTTGTCCAAATTTCCTCCACTAAGAGGTTGAGAAGTAAGCGGTGGGGTACTAAGCTTGTCTATTTTTGAACTGCTAACAGTAAAGTGCTCTGATGCAGACTATTTAACAAAGACAAGGGCACTATACTGCTGTACATGAATGACTGACTGTAATTTAACAAGTAATCTAGAGTAGAATACGTGTGTCCATCAAAATGAAACAGTACAGTACTTTAAATGTTTTGTGTCCAGAATTTTCCTGCAGTATCCTGTCTGGCTCTGTCAGACAAATGATGGTTTTCTGATGGAATATCTCATTGGTAAAAATCTGTGTAGAATGGCCTATCAATTCATTGATTTTACATGCACACGGATAGATTTTGGATATATACTGCTTCTTCTTTCTTCTTCTTCTTATATACTGCTACAGTAGTTAAATGTTCTATTAATGTTATGTGACACATCTTGGGGTATAACCTTGTATAAAAAAGTTTGAAAATAGTGTTATAATCCTTGGTATTTAGTTTCTAACCATGAGCTACACTGTTTTGTGCTGGAATCTTTTAACCCTTACAAATAACTCTTGAACAGGAGTTTATCTATGAAATGAACTGTTGGAAAATATCAATGTGTATATGTAACATCTTTGTATTGTTTTCTTGTTCTGTACTTGATCACATGTTGGAGCTTGTTTCTTTGTAGCAGTACGATAGGTATGTGTGCCCAGACTTCTATGGTACCAACAAGAACACGAAGATCACTCACAATGTGTTTCTGAAGGTGGTCCAGAAAACTTTTAGATTCATACATTCATAGATATTCAAAGACCACTGAGTCACATGATCATTCTCAGCTTGCCAGTATCCTCTCTGGCAGGCAGCACCTCCTTTCTCCAGGAGGACCATGTCAGTCAATCCTGGAGTAAGTTTGTGAATACTCATCCTGTCATTTAGCTTATGTTTAAAGGAGGATAGTGAGCAGCACTGATTAACATGTAGGGCAAGTTCATTATAGAGGATTAGGAGGCACTGGATTATACAACTTTCTCTCCATGCATCAATTTTTTATACATTAGGCTGAGGTATTACATCAATAGCGCCTATCATCTAAAGCCAATGTTCACACCACCAGGTGGTCTACCAGTCTATTGTGTTTTATTCATCTGTTCTGAAAATTTAAGTCTCTCGTTCTGGTATTGGTGGAGGTACTGGATTTGCACAGAAACAGGAAGTCCAGGACAACTGGGTCTCTAACTGAATGGTAAGTGAGACCAGGTTCTCCCCTCAAAAGTCTATAGGACACTGAATAAAGAAACAGAACTTCCAGCCTCTCTTTGTAGCTTAGCAACTTTAGGCCTCTGATCCTTTTGGTTAGGACCTTTGTGTTATTTATAATTATTGGAAATGTTTAGTAAGATATATTCCAAAGAGAAATTATACCTGATAAATGGCCTGATGAATGCTGAGTATAAGAGAGTGATTACATCTTTAGACATTGATGATATTCTTTTGGCAATTAGCTGTGCTAAATAAAATGATTTCCTATACCATTATATAGTATTAATATGCTCTTATACAGTTTGTTTGTTTTTTTAGATTAACAGTGTTATTTTATTTATTTATTTATTTATATTTATTTACAGGGGTAGTGCATTGATCTCAATGGACCATTTGCAGGCACAGCCTGGGTGAATAGGATCATATAAGAAATGAAGAAAACATCTTTACAGATGCAAGTATATGCTATAAAGGTTTACCATCAAAATGTCAAAGGCAAAAAAAAATATTTGCATAATAGTAATATATATCCCAGCAGGTCACAATATACCAGTGTTGGAAGATATATTATCCTGGACATCCCAAACAATAAATTACAAAACAATAATCTTAGGAGATGTTAATATAGATTGGCAGACCATTGCTTCCAACTCCCCAATAAATAGTATCAATCTGTATGTTTTTTCACAGCTTACCAATAGTCTTATTTTAAGGCAGTAGTTGATTCACAATTGACATTTAGCCATTGCTTTCCTAGTCACTGCTAGTCCTTTATTTGACACTCTAATATAAAACACACTGATTAAGACAATTATGCCTGTTTCTTCTTTTTTCAAAAAAGAATAACCTTATTCTCATGCTGCTGCATTCTTGGCATTCAAATAATAATAATAATAATACTTTTGTTGTTATTGTTGTTGTGTCTTTCGGCTTTTCCCGGTTAGGGGTCGCCACAGTGGAACTCCGATCCGCTAATGATTGGCAGTAGATTTTTACATGCTGGCTTGCCAGGTCTAATGCACAACCTTCAATGAAGGAACGCCCATTCACTCATATCGCCACACAGAAGACACTCTAACTGAGAATCGAACGGGCAACGTCTAACTGTGAGGTGACAATGCTACCGCAGCACCACCACCGCAGTAATAATAATAATAATACTAATTTACAAATTTAAAGCATACACCTATACCATATTGAAATTATATCAAAAGATCCTTTGTAGGGGCTCCAGTTACTGTATAAAGTAAAAATAAAAACAAAATACATAATATATATATAGGACCATACATTTATGTACCATTATATTCTTCACGGTTATTTCAGTGTTTACTAACACAGAAATGGGGCCATTCCTAACTGCAGTCCCTGTCTTATATCAAATACCTGTCATGCTGTCCCCTGAGATGTAAGGAAATATTTATTTAGTTTGAGGGCTGTTGCAATATCTGCTAATTGTCATGACAGACTTTAGTCATCTAACACTCGTATTTGACAAAAAAATCATTGAGGTGCCCCTATTAATTACAATGTTACAAATGTAGCATAGTAACAACCCACCCTTCTGTTTCAGTGTTTAAATCTTAGAATTACGTCTTAGCACAAATAAATCACATCTCCACTAAGAAGTCTATGGGTTGGCAGGAAAGGAACGTTAGGATCTGTCGCAGTCTCTGAAAACTAAGATAGTGCAGTGGACATGTTTCATAAAATCACCTTCTAGAATAAACTATACCAGATAGCATTTAACAAATATTTTTGTTCATAATGCTGTGTAGTCAAGTTGCAATATGAATCATTTTGGCAATCTCACCCCTGCTGTATTATGAAACAACAGTCTATCCTTTGTTGCTCCACCATTCCTTTTCTACTTCCACAGGACTTACAGAGTGACCCAGATTTGAAATCTTCCTATAATCAGACTCCATTACTTCATGAAATAAATATACTGCCAATTCCTTTACCTTAGCCATTGCTTCCACTGGATTAGTATATATTATCATTCATCCAGTACAAAACACCTTTAGCACTGTGGGGAAAGTCAGCTTATTTTCAGTTTATATCATATACATTATGTAATGCATCCCCAAGCTGTAGTCCTTGTTGAAATGTAATCGAGTAATCTGTTCCACATACATTGAACTGCTGTTGTAAATTTGTTTGCCATAATTTCCATAACTATTACAACACCTGTTCTTTTCCATATGTAATCACAAATAACTAGGTTACCCTTTATAGATCAATCAGTGGCAATCAGCTCACTTTCTCAGTTCCCAATGGTTATTTTATGAAGTGTTCACAGTACTTTCTTAGTTTTCACAGACTTTAACAGATCCTAACCTTCTTTCTTGCCAGCCCTATCTAACCTCAAACTCTGTGAACCTTAGTCTCAAATGTAGTGAATCAGTAACCACATTTTTCATCTATACACCTGTACATCTGTACACCTATACACCTATACATCTGTACATTGATTGCTTCACTTGTGCTTCTCGCTTCAGCCGCCTGTGGTCTAACTGACGCTATGCTGACTTGTTGATCATGCAAAAATTCTCCATTGTCAACAGTGTGAAGATATATGAAGGCTGCCAGGCTAGCTAGCTAGAATTTTGTAGATAATTCAGTCATTTGTAAATATTAATAAGCCACAGGCTTGTTCTCTTAAATGTGAAAAGACTGTATTGGATGATGAACTGCAAAAATGTAACAACAGTGCACTCTGCTATAAGAAAGCTGATAAGTCAAGCATTGTATAATTGTTTGATCTCAAAACTTGGATCCAAGATGTCTGAATGAAGGAATTCTTCTTATTGTTTTGAGACCAGAGTTAATGGTTAGAATTTACATGTATAATGTCTTTTATTGCTCTGGCTTCCTGATCAGCTGCAAGATCAAAAGGGCTGTTACACTCTGAGTTTCTGTTTGTCTGGGAAGCAGAGAATAATGATGTAATCTGAAATGAGTCAGTGGTACTGTGTTATCAATTTAAGGACAGAGAGAGAGAGAGAGAGAATGAGAGCATTTTGCATTTGTTTTCAGAACTGACAACATCACCAACACTGCCTTGCTCTATATGTAAATTTATTTTAGAACTGTTTGCTCTAAATTTAGATAGGAAATAGAAAGTCTAGTCTGTTTTCTGTATTGATGTCAACTTTTCTACTGTATTATTTTAAGCATTTCTCTGTGGTTTCTGAACTCTTGACTAGCACTGTGTAGTAAGAAGTATTGTCTTGTGTTTTTATTATTTATTATTAAATATTTTTAAACCTTTCAACTGTGGCTGTTTTATGTAGAGATAATTTAAGCACTAGAGTACATTGCATGTATATAGTGATACTGTCCAAGCCACTCTAAATAAGCCTTGCTGTTCATCACACTTACTATTTGGATAATAATATTGGACAGTAATAATTGGACACCCTTTGATAAGAGCCTTATTGGTAGCTGTTATTAGTGGTTGGTGGCAAGTGGTACTACCGTATAGTCTGGGCAGAAGGGGCATAGCTGGAGAACTTGTGCCAGCCTTCTCCAGGAGTGTCTGTGTGTTTGTATATAACTCATATCTCAATGTGTGTGTGTGTGTGTGTGTGTGTGTGTGTGTGTGTGTGTGTGTGTGTGTGTGTCAGCTACTTGGGCAAGGACATGAAGCACTGGTTGTACAGAGAGGACGCTGGAGGTTTTAGCTTGACCACTAGGCTGAGATCTTAGAGCTGTACCAGTGGGGAGTCTTATTGTGGATCTGGAGAGAAATGGAGAAACCAGCCCCAGACTGACTGTGATCTCTGTGTGCTCTTAAGGGAAATTATACTTTACTGTGTGTGCATTTGTTATCCTTCCCAGTGTGGACTCCCCTCACTGGTGTTAGTGGTGAGGATTGAGGCTCCTTGATTCCTGGGCCAGTGCATGGGCATCACATAGTAATTGTTTGGCAGTGATAAGATATCCACACCACATATTAATTGGTTGGCACATACTAACTGGCTTGTAGTGGCGAGGATAGTGAATTCCTGTAACTTGTGTACAGTGATCACTGAAGGTGTTTTTGTACTCTAAATCAGCCACGCAGTGAATATTCAGAGTTCAGATCACAATTGTTTTATATTTTTTTTGTGAGCTTAATTAGTAAGGGATAGCAAGCAATCATGTCAGCAGATGAGTATGGAAAGCTGACAAGGAGCCAGTTGGCTGAGATGTGCCAGGCTAAAGGACTGGTGCAGGGAAAACTGACTAAGGCAGACATGAATTCAGCTTTGGTCACAGCTGCATCAGACAACAGTAACCAGGAGGATGATCAGACTGGCCATGGAGATGTACAACACTCAGGGAATGGACAGCTCAAACTTTGTGAAGAGTACTTAAAAATCCATCTGGAGCTAAAGAGACTTGAGTTGGAAGCCAGGCATTTGGAAATGGAAGCTGTGGAAAAGGAGTAGCAGAGGCAGTATGAAAAGGAGATGCTGACTCTTCGCCAGAGTCATGGATGTAATGGGGAAGGCAATAACTGGACCCCAGAAGCACAAAAGGTCAGTATATTTCTTCCTCAGTTTACAGAGGGGAATAATTTTGATAGTTTCATTCATATATTTGAGAGGATATGTAAACAGTATGGTGTTGACCAAAGGCTCTGGGTATGGTTTCTGACCCCATTACTCTATAGTAAAGCTATAACTATTTTGCCCAAAATGTCTGATGTTTTAATTTTGCTGCTGTTAAAAATTGTTTGTTAGAATTCTTTAAGCTAACACCTGAAACTTATAGGAAAATGTTTTGTGAGCATAGACGCAAGGCAGATGAAAGTATGTGTGAATATGTTGCTGAAATGAGCACTTATTTTCATAGGTGGGTGAGTGGATGTCAGGTCACCACTTTCGAAGGGCTGGCAGACTTTTTGGTGAGGGAAAAAGTCCTTAGCACTTTGCCTAAGGGCATGAGGATCTGGTTAGCTGATAGACAATGTGCTACTCCAAATGAGTTGGGGAAGAAGGGAGACCTATACCTAGCAAACATGGCATCCATGCACAGGAAAGGGACCCCAAATACTGCTCATGGATCTAAAGGAACCCATGGTGGGCAGCCCAGACTACCCCCAACAGAATCTGCCAGTAGCAGTGGAAGCAACAAGTCCAGGCACATGTCCAGGACCTAGGGTTAAATGTTTTGATTGCAACCAGTGGGGCCATGTGGCATACAGATGTCCACGGAGGCAAGGTGGGGAACAAAAGGTGAGGGAGCCAGTAAGTGGGAAAGACAAAATGCCAACAGTAGGTTGTCTTGAGACAATAAGGGTACCCAACTACCAGAAGAGGTTATATCCTATTGTAGTGAATGGCAAAGAGGCCATCGCTACGAGAGACACATCCTGTGATATAACCATTGTGAAGCCTGCAATGGTTACAGAGGAGCACTACTTGTCTGGGTGATCTACTCCAGTCAGAGCTTTAGGAGGATCCCATTCCAAATACATTTGGCTAGGGTTCACATTGACTGGGAGAGTGGAAAAGGAAGCCAGCAAGTAGGTGTGTTTGAGGATATCCCTGAAGATGTCCTGATAGGGAATGATTTTGATAGTGAAGTGCCATGTGCTTGTGCGGTTACCTGCAGTCAGGCTTTGAGACAAGCATGTGGGTCTGGTAGCCTGGGAGAGACCCAGTCAGACCGCATACTTGCAGCCAGGACTGGTGAGGTGGTTACTTCAGGGAGGAAGCTACGCTGTAGCAGTGAGATTGAAGGTGAGCCACAGCTGCTTCTGGATACTGATGTTCCCTTGGACAGAATGACTGCAAAGGTACAGGTGAGTAGTAGTACCCAGCTGACAGTGAGGCACCACTGTCAGAGGATGCCAGACTTCCTGTGGAAGGGGAGCTGGGGAGGGTTACAAAGAGAGAGTTGAGACAGGCTCAGCTCTCAGACCCTAAATTGCAAGGCCTGAGGCAGGTAGCTAGTGAGGCACCTGATTCTCAAGGGAAGGGGGAATCTGTATACTGGGACAAAGGGTTACTGTATAGAGAGTGGACCTCTGAGAGAGGGTTAGGAGGTGAGAGGGTACAGCAGTTGGTAGTGCCTAGAGCCTACCATCTGGTGCTTCTAGCCATTCCCCATGATATTCACTTTGCAGGTCATATGGGCATAAAACGTACAAAGAGACGTATTATGCAGAACTTCTATTGGCCTGGAATTTCCAGAGATGTAACAGGGTACTGCAGGACCTGTGAGCAGTGCCAAAAGGTAGGCAAGACAGGAGCCAAGGTAAGAACTTCTTTGATGCCTTTGCCTGTGATTGAGGAGCCATTTCAGAGGGTAGCTATGGATATTGTGGGGCTCTGAGTACCCCAAGTTTCGCAGGGAAAAAGTATATCTTAGTGGTAGTAGATTATACTACAGGATACCCTGAGGAAGTGGCTTTGTCCTCTATTGAGGCAGAAAAGGTCGCAAATGCTTTGTTAGAGATTTTCACCAGGGTAGGTTTCCCAAAATAAATACTGACTGACAGAGGTGCCAATTTCATGTCAGACCTGCTGGCTTGTCTGTGGAAGTGCTGTGGGGTGAATCACCTGAAGACCATCCCCTATCATCCTCAGACTAATGTTCTTGTTGAGAGGTAAAACTCTGCACTCAAGTCGATGCTATTGGCATTTGCAGACCAGTTTAAGAGGGAGTGGGGCAAACATTTGCCCCATCTGTTGTTTGCTTACAGAGAGGTTCACAACACACATTGGATAAAAGACTTTATGTATGAATGCAAAGCTTTCAGGTAAAACCCTTTCTCAATACTAAATACATCAGATAAAAAAAGCATATGCTTATATACACGCCCAAAAGCACATGACCGCAGCCAAAGTCATGTGACAAAATTTTTAAAAAAACAATTCTATCAGAACTTAAAATTTAATAACAATTTATAACCTATAAAATAACCTAAACAAATCTTAACAAATATAAACAATTATATAAAAAATCATCATAATCTATTTTACATTGCGTTGCAGCCTTGTAAGAATAGGTTTAATACTAACAGTATTATTAAGACCTGGATCGTGATCAGCATTCAATCTAATGATCCACTCATACTCCTTTATTTCAAGAAAGTTATTAATATCGCCACCCCGAAGCAAGGGAGTTGCTAAATCAATAACTCTAAATTTAAAACTATGCAAGTCACCATGTAGTTGAATGTGTTTAAACAAGGCATTGTTGGCATATTGCCTTCTTATTTCTGACTTGTGCTCAATAATTCTATCCTTGAGCCTACGTGTCGTTTTACCAACATAGTACGACTGACAGGCAACGCACGTTGCCAGATAAACCACATTAGTCGAATTACAGTTAGCTTTGATATTAAATTTAAATACATGCTTTGTATAAGGATGAGTATAGGTAGCAGAAAGTTTAGTATCTATCAAGTCTACACAGCATGAGCAATTGTGGCACTTGCAAGTTCCATAACAGGAAGTTTGATATAAAGATTTATCAAATTCTAAAACAATGGGTTGAAAATCCTTATAATATAACAACCTCTTTAGATTTTTCATATTTTTATAACTAAAAAAAGGTTTGTTAGCTAATATTTTTGAAACATCAGGGGATGCCATTAAAACAGGCCAGTATTTATAAATTACCCGTTTAACTATAGCAACCTTATTGGCAAAAGTAGAAACATATCTAATATGACCATCCATAGTAACATCCTGTATAGTAGCAGTTTGAATCTCATTCTGCACATTATAAATATTCCTAAAGTATGGTAAATACATACTACTCCTATTATGTATGATCAAATCCATAAACTGTTTTAACATAACAATGTCATATCCACAATTAATAAATTCATGATACATTTCTAATAATTGAATATTAAACAAATCATCTGTAGTATTGAGTCGACTAGCCCTAATGAATTGGGACTTAACTACACCCCGAAAGACATGCGAAGCATGCATACTGCTTGCATGTAAATATCTCCCAATATGTGTTTGTTTCTTGTAAATAGTAGTGTTAATGAGTCCATCATTTACATAAACCTTAACATCCAAAAATACAGCTTCATACCTAGATACAGTAGATTTAAATTTCAAAAAAGTAGTGGTTGCATTTAAATGAGAAATAAATTGTTGTAAATCAGTAATGTTTCCCTTCCAAACCAAAAAACAATCATCAACAAAACGTTGATAAAACTTAATTCGTGAATCCAAAAAATTATTTCCATCATGCACATGTTGTAATTCCCACTGATGTAGTACTAAATTTGCATATGTGTTGGCCACGGGAGTACCCATGGCCACACCATTAACCTGCAAATACGGTTTCTGATCAAAAATAAAAATATTATTACTTAACACAAGGTCCAAAAGAAAACAAATGTTTTGCACAGAATCAGTCATCATGGAGTTATCATTTGTTAAAAATTCCCTAATAGATTTAATGCCAAACGTATTAGGGATTACAGTAAACAATGAAACAATATCAAGTGTTACAAACCAGTATTCATCAGTATTGTAATTATCAAGATTCTGAAAATACCAAGCAGACAGCTTTGTCAAAAAATCACATGTATCCTTCAATATAAAGTTGCACTTAGCCAAAAAAGGAAATAATTGTTTCTGCAAATAAACTGAGATTGGCTCAGTGACCCAGCCATTACCAGAGACAATGGGTCTCATTGGCGGGTCTACCATACATTTATGTATCTTTGGAAGTCCATACAGTTGTGGAACAACAGGACAAGGTACAGAAAAGAAATGAAATAAATCTAAATCAAGATTATTATTGAACTGTAAATCATATATACATAAATTTACATTAGTAATATGGCTTTTAACATTCTGAAAAGTAATTTCCTTAAAAGTTAAAGGATCTGCCAACAACCTTTTCACTAATATATTATAATGAGCCCTGTCCATAACGACAACGGCCCCACCCTTATCTGCCTGTTTAATAATAATGTTTGAATTGCGTTTTAGGCAATTCAAAGCTAAATATTCATTATAATCTAAGTTATAACGCAAACGACCTGCATGATTGCTAAGACATGTTCTAAATTAATTTCCACATAAATCATGAAACGCCACTGTAATAGGTACATTTACCGGAATAAATGTACTATATTTCTTGCAAACATTGGTATACTCATTATCAGAATTAAAAATTAACTTCAAGTTCAAAGCTCTCAGAAAAAGTTTGAGGTCAGTTAAAATACTGACCAAGTCCAGCGACCCAGCGGGAATGAAGCTCAAGCCCTTAGATAAAATGGATAAGCACGATTCATCCAACACAAAAGAAGAGAGTTTTAAACCGCCTCTTACTATTTTCATAGGTTCTTGCCCTGCCTGACAGGGCTCTCGTTCTTGCACTTCACTGAGCGCGTTACTTGCCTTGTTAAAGAAGAGTCCCTTCTTACTTGGTTTTCCTGTATGCGCTCTGGCATGTCCAGCTGGAAACGCTTCTCTACGAAGTTTAAAGTAGATTGGTACGTTTTCTTCACCGCTGACTGTACATCCCCATTCAAAACAGATGCACCAGCTGAAACTTCGCTGATACATGGCAATCATGGCAAATGCAACCACTACTTTTTTGAAATTTAAATCTACTGTATCTAGGTACGAAGCTGTATTTTTGGATGTTAAGGTTTATGTAAATGATGGACTCATTAACACTACTATTTACAAGAAACAAACACATATTGGGAGATATTTACATGCAAGCAGTATGCATGCTTCGCATGTCTTTCGGGGTGTAGTTAAGTCCCAATTCATTAGGGCTAGTCGACTCAATACTACAGATGATTTGTTTAATATTCAATTATTAGAAATGTATCATGAATTTATTAATTGTGGATATGACATTGTTATGTTAAAACAGTTTATGGATTTGATCATACATAATAGGAGTAGTATGTATTTACCATACTTTAGGAATATTTATAATGTGCAGAATGAGATTCAAACTGCTACTATACAGGATGTTACTATGGATGGTCATATTAGATATGTTTCTACTTTTGCCAATAAGGTTGCTATAGTTAAATGGGTAATTTATAAATACTGGCCTGTTTTAATGGCATCCCCTGATGTTTCAAAAATATTAGCTAACAAACCTTTTTTTAGTTATAAAAATATGAAAAATCTAAAGAGGTTGTTATGTTATAAGGATTTTCAACCCATTGTTTTAGAATTTGATAAATCTTTATATCAAACTTCCTGTTATGGAACTTGCAAGTGCCACAATTGCTCATGCTGTGTAGACTTGATAGATACTAAACTTTCTGCTACCTATACTCATCCTTATACAAAGCATGTATTTAAATTTAATATCAAAGCTAACTGTAATTCGACTAATGTGGTTTATCTGGCAATGTGCGTTGCCTGTCAGTCGTACTATGTTGGTAAAACGACACGTAGGCTCAAGGATAGAATTATTGAGCACAAGTCGGAAATAAGAAGGCAATATGCCAACAATGCCTTGTTTAAACACATTCAACTACATGGTGACTTGCATAGTTTTAAATTTAGAGTTATTGATTTAGCAACTCCCTTGCTTCGGGGTGGAGATATTAATAACTTTCTTGAAATAAAGGAGTATGAGTGGATCATTAGATTGAATGCTGATCACGATCCAGGTCTTAATAATACTGTTAGTATTAAACCTATTCTTACAAGGCTGCAACGCAATGTAAAATAGATTATGATGATTTTTTATATAATTGTTTATATTTGTTAAGATTTGTTTAGGTTATTTTATAGGTTATAAATTGTTATTAAATTTTAAGTTCTGATAGAATTGTTTTTTTTAAAATTTTGTCACATGACTTTGGCTGCGGTCATGTGCTTTTGGGCGTGTATATAAGCATATGCTTTTTTTATCTGATGTATTTAGTATTGAGAAAGGGTTTTACCTGAAAGCTTTGCATTCATACATAAAGTCTTTTATCCAACGTGTGTTGTGTTCCTTTGGATTTTATCAGCTATCTACGTTATTCTACTTACAGAGAGGTTCCCCAGGAATCCACAGGGTTTTCACCCTTTGTGTTGCTGTATGGACATAGGGTGAGGGGACCTCTAGTATTAATTTGTGATGATTGGGAAGATGAGTGTGAATCCCACAAGGAGTCTATTGTGGCATATGTCCTAAACCTCAAGACAAGGCTCAGGGAACTCATGAGTATGGTGCAGGAGAACCTGGCAGAAGCCCAACAACAAGAAAATGTCTGGTATGACAGGAATGCACGAGCTAGAGAGTATGCTGTAGGGCAGCAGGTGATGGTTCTCATTCCTGTCAGACACAACAAGCTGCAAACAGCTTGGGAGGGACACTACAAGTTGGTAAGAAAGGTGAGTGATGTTAACTTCATAGTGGCACTGCTAAGCAGGAAGCAGGGGCACAAACTGTACCATTTTACCATGTTAACATGATGAAACCTTACCATGCTAGGGAGGTCCTTGTACTAAGTATTTGCAGTGGCTTGCAGGAGGAGTCTGAGGGAGATCTGGTGACTGATCTCCTCATTGAAGCTTGAAATGACACATCAGTGGAAGGTGTAGCAATGTCCCAGCAGCTATCTCCTACCCAGGTTTGAGAAAGCCAAGCAGTATTACAGGAATCTGGGGACATGTTCACTGGGAAACCAGGGCACACCCACCTGGAGCAGCACCAAGTGGATACAGGACCCCAAAAATCTATTAGGCAGGCCACTTATAGGGTGCTTGAGAGAGTCAAACAGACTCTGAGGGAGAAGATACAAGAAATGTTGGAAATAGGGGTAATTCAAGAGTCCAACAGTCCCTGGGCCTCCCCAGTGGTGCTGGTGCCAAAGAAGGATGGTGGCAACAGGTTCTGTGTGGACTACAGGAAATTAAATAGTCACACAGAGTCAGATGCTTACCTCATGCCTAGGACAGATGAGGCCGTAGAGCAGCTGGGTGGGGCTAAGTATCTTACAGCCATTGATCTTACCAAGGGTTACTGGCAGGTGCCCTTGACTCCCAGTGCTAGATAAAAGTCAACCTTTGTGACTCCTTTTGGCTTGTATGAGTTCACAAAGATGCTCTTTGGGATAAAAAATGCCCCAGTAACTTTCCAGAGTCTGGTAGATCATATCCTAGCAGGTGCAGGAGGGTTTGCCCTTGCTTACCTAGATGATATTGCTGTCTACAGTCATTCCTGGCAAGAGCACCTTCAGCATGCCAGGGAGGTACTGGGCAGACTACAGAGGGCAGGGTTGACCATTAAGCCCAGCAAATGTCAGGTGGGTATGACAGAGGTTTCCTACCTGGGATATAGAGTGGGGAGTAGTAAGATCAGGCCAGAATCTGCCAAAGTGGAAGCCATTCAGGCATGGCCTGCACCTGTTACCAAAAAGCAGGTGAGGGCATTTTTAGGGACAGCAGGGTACTACAGAAAGTTTGTCCCCAGTTATAGTACCATAGTTGCTCCCCTCACAGACCTGACAAGCAAAAACAAGCCAGATAAGGTAGTGTGGACCCCAGCATGTGAGCAGGCATTCCAGAAGCTTAAAGAAGCTTTGGGAGGACCCCCTGTGTTAGCCAGTCCTGATTACAGTAAAGAATTTGTTGTGCAGGTAGATGCTTCAAACCATGGGGTGGGGGTTGTACTTAGCCAGATTTCTTCAGAGGGAGAAGAGCCCCCAGTGGCTTATCTCAGTCATAGGCTCCAACCCAGGGAGGAATGCTATGCAGCTCTAGAAAAGGAATGGCTAGCCATTGTGTGAGCACTGCAGAAAATTCAGCCTTATCTATATGGTAGAAAATTAATTGTAGTTACAGACCATAATCCCCTAACATGGTTACACAGAGCCAGTCATCAAAATGCCAAGTTGCTAAGATGGAGCATAGGGTTGCAAGGATGTGATATGTCAGTGCAGCACTGTAGTGGGAGTAGCAATGCCATCGCAGAAGGGGTCTCAATACAGGGAATGGGGTAAGGTATACTCAGATAGAACTAACCCTCTCAAGCAACATTTCTCAAGGGTCACTTGAAAAACTAGCTTGAGTCTCCAGTGTGTGTGTGGGAGGGGGGGGGGTATGTGAAAATATGTGAAGGCTGCCGGCCTAGCTAGATAGAATTTTGAAGATAATTCTGTCATTTGTTAATATTAATAAGCCACAGGCTTGTTCTCTTAAATGTGAAAAGACTGTATTGGATGACTGCAAAAATGTAACAACAGTGCACTCTACTGTAGGAAAGCTGATAAGTCAAGTATTGTATAATTGTTTGATCTCAAAACTTGGAAGATGTCTGAATGAAGGAATTCTTCCTATTGTTTTGAGACCAGAGTTAATGGCTAGAAGTTACATGTATAATGTCTTTTATTGCTCTGGCTTCCTGACCAGCTGCAAGATCAAAATAAGAAGTTATGTACCTACCATAACGTTCCATGTTAGTTGTCTTCTCTCGCCTTCTTTCTTGCTTGATGGGTTCGGAGCCGATCCTCGGCTCCGACTCAGCACTTGCTTTAGCTCGAGAACTCCTTTTACCTGCTCGAGGCAGCCCCATATCCCATGATGCAAGGCGGTAAGTACCCAGATCTCGTTTGTTGACAAAGGGCAATAACACCAAGCATAAAATACTTCCCAAAGGAAGAAGAAACTTACAGATGGAAAAAGGACCAGGTCTGAATGGTCTTTAGCATAATAGTTTCTTATACAAGGTCTGTCCAGGCCAGGGAGAAGGAGGGAGGGTCGCAAGAAAGAAGGCGAGAAGACAACTAACATGGAACGTTATGGTAGGTACATAACTTCTTAATGTTAAGTTGTCAATCTCGCCTTCATTCTTGCTTGATGGGACCGTCCTAGCACCTCTATCCTGGGTGGCTCAATGGAACAAACTCTTGAGGACTGTAGAGCCAAAACTGGCTCTGTCCCTGGAGGCCAAGTCCAATTTGTAATGGGAAACAAAAGTGTGAGGAGTGGCCCAAGTGGCCGCTGCACAAATAGTGTCCAAAGGAAGTCTAGCTTGAAAAGCTGTAGAAGTAGCTAAACTCCTAGTTGAATGTGCTTTAGGTTTTGAGCACAGCTGTTTTCCCTGAGTATAAATTTCAGTGATGACCGAAGAAAGCCATCTGGACAAAGTCACTTTAGAAACAGGAAGGCCTTTCTTATTATCCGCATAGGAAACAAAAAGTTGATCAGATTTTCTAAATTTTTTGTTTTGTCCAAATAATATCTAAGTTGACGGTGGACGTCAAGATAATGTAGCTTTTGTTCAGCTCTATCTGAATAGTTAGGAAAAATACAGGAGATCAATGGATTGATTCAGATTGTTCTTTGAAGCGACCTTAGGTAAAAGGATGGATTAGTTCTCAAAGATACTCTGTCTTTGTGAAAAATCAAATAGGGGTCGAACCGAAAGAGCATGAAGTTCAGACACCCTCCTGGCAGATGTAATAGCCACTAGGAATAAAGTTTTCCAAGAAAGATATTTCAGGGAACAAGAAACAGCTGGCTCGAAGGGGAAGAATCAAGGATGTCAGCACTAAATTTAGATCCCACTGAGGAGGAGGATTCCTGATTGGAGGCTTTAGTAGGAAAATTCCTTTCAAGAAGGCCCTGCAGAGCCTATGGGACATAATATTATGATCTGCTATCCCGACATGAAAATTAGAAATAGCAGCCAATTGAACTCTGACTGTGGAAGAAGAGGAGCCTGCATGAAAAATCTCTGCTAAGAAGTCCAGAACTGCCTGAACAGGGGCAGTAAAAGGATCAATATTTTGGGCCTTAGCCCAATAAGAGAAACGTTCCATTTGCTTGTGTAAATCCTCCTGGTAGAGGATTTTAGTGAAGCTACTATGATGTCTCTAACTGGGTTAGAGATCAAAGGAAGCCTGGCTAAGGAAGGAAGTGGAGCAACCATGCTGTGAGGTTGAGAGAAGGGATTGACCGGTGCAGCTGACCGGATTGGTGAATCAGTAGATCTGGCACTGGGTCCAGATGCCACGGCTGCACCAAAAGGTGATGATGGAGGAACGGAACCAAACTTGTCGAGGCCAGTAAGGGGCAATGAGAATCAATTTGGCTCTCAAAACGGTAGCTTTCTGGACCACCTGAGGGATCAGAGGAAATGGAGGGAAGGCATAAAGAAGTCCCTGGGGCCAATCCTGGGTCAGAGCGTCTGTGGGGGGATGGCCTGATAGAGGGAAGAGACAGAAGAAGTCTGGACATTTGCTGTTTTGGGGAGTAGCAAAAGATCGCAACATGGACGACCCCATTCCAGAAAAATCTCTTCCGCTATAGATTGCTTGAGAGACCACTCGTGAGGCATGAGGATAGCTCTGCTCAATCTGTCCGCTATAATGTTGGTTTTCCCAGGGATATGCGTTGCTACCAGAAACCGATGAGAGGAGATCGCCCATTGCCAAAGTCTGAGCGCTTCTCGACACAAGGGGTAGGACTTGGTTCCGCCCTGTTTGTTGATATACCAAACTACAGACATGTTGTCTGTGTGGACTGCAATTGTCCCTACGGGAAGAAAGTCGTTGAGGGCTTGCAATGTTAAAAGCACTGCTCTCATCTCCAGGACATTTATGTGCAGATGGTACTCGAACGGTTGCCACGTCCCATGAACCATCCTGCCCTGATAATGACCCCCACCCGATCAGGGAGGCATCCGTGGTGACAGTGGCTATCGGGACGGAGGTACAAAGCACCTGCCTTGGTGAACCTGAGGCGATGTGATCCACCAAGCAAGATGTTCTTTGCATGTTTGTGTCACCAGAATCTGGTGACGCATTGGAAGTTGCTGGTATGACCACTGTGTGAACAGCATCCACTGAAGAAGGCGCATGTAGAATCGAGCCAAGGGAAGAAGTGTAATGGCCGCAGCCATGAGACCTAATACCTTCAGAACCATTCTGGCCTGTATTTTCTTGCTGGCCAGAATGATCCTGACATGAGTCTGAATGTCTGAAACTCTTTGTTCTGTAAGGGTAGCTGACATCCGAACAGTGTTTAAGTTTGCGCCTATGAAGGTAATAGACTGGCAGGGCGATAAGGATGACTTTTCGAAGTTGATTGAGATGCCCAAATGAGAACAAAGGTCTATTGTGTAATCCCTGGCTTGTATAAGCTGATGCCTGGTGGTGGCTGACAGGAGCCAGTCGTCGAGATACGGAAACACCTGGAATCCTTGACGTCTCAGGTGAGCCGTGACCACTGCCATGCATTTGGTGAACACTCTGGGGGCTGTAGTGAGACCAAAGGGCAGGGCTCTGAACTGGAAATGACTGGACCCCAGCCGAGCGGAGAAATCTCCTGGAGCGTCTGTGAATTTTGATGTGATAGCACGCATCCTGAAGATCTATTGAGCACATCCAGTTGTCCTTCTGTAAGAAGGGCAGAATTGACTGAAGAGTGACCATTCGGAATCTTGTCTTCTTGACAGACTTGTTGAGTCTGCTGAGATCCAATATTGGTCTCCAGTCTCCCGTCTTTTTGGGGACCAAAAAGAACCTTGAGTAGATTCCGGGCTCTGAATGGTCTATTGTAACTGGCTGAATGGCTCTTTTTTGCAGTAGTTTTGCGATTTCTAACTCTGCAATGTCCCTTAGACCGGGTGGTACATCTGGAAGGGAATTTGAGGGAAAGGACTTTCCTCGAAAGGAATTATGTAACCCTTGGATATGATCGACTGTACCCATCTGTCTTGAGTGAGGGAATGCCAGGCTTCTGGGTACAGTGATAATCTTCCCCCGACTGCCTCCAAGGAGGGACAGCCGGGCAACATCTCAGGGATGCTGAAAGGGCTTGTCAGAGAGAGGCTCTCTGTTTCCCTGGTTTTGGACCCCTCTGCCTCTAGGCGGCGTCTGTTGTTGTTACCCCTCTGCCTCTAGGGGTAAACTGACCACGTGAATCCGGCGTGACTCCTTGGGATTTACGGAACCACATCTTCCCACCCTTCTGTCCTTTGGGATAAGGCCTAGAAGGTGTGGAAAAACGGACTCCAACAGCAGAAAGAGTCTTGCTGTCCTGCTCGCACCTGGTCAAGGTTTCCTTCACCTGAGGGCCAAACAAAGCTGACCCATCAAAGGGAGAATTTGTGAAGGACGCCTTAAAGGGATCCGCAAAATCACATAGCCACATCCAGGCTTGGCGTCTAAGAGCCACACCTGTGCCTGCGGCTCTACTCGCTCCATCCGCAGCATAAGATATTAGCCGCATGGAGGAGTTAGCAATGGAATTGAGGGTTCCTAGCTGAGAAGCAATTTTTTCTTGAGCCCCTGCAGCTGTAGGATCCTGAACTACTTCTCCCAGCTCCTTCAGGATATCCCTTTGGAGTCTGGTGAAATGACATAGGTAATTCAGCGAACGCATAGCAAAGGTCGCTGAGGAAAACATCCGCTTACCGTACCTATCCATGGTCCTAGAGTCCTTATTAGGAGGATGGACGGGCACAGAAGGATCTGCAAGTTCTTTTTGGTGGCCGCAGCCACCACCATGGCATCAGCGGGGACACCCTTAGTAAGGAATTGTTTGTCGCTCGGGGCAGTGATAAATTTTGAAGGCCTCCTAGGGACTGGCTCTACAGAGTCAGGAGCTGCCCACGCCTTCGTGCAATCACCTGCATAAGGGGTCGAAGGCGGAGATACCCAGGAGGTGGAGGGCCGAGATCCAAACGCCTCTAGGTATACTGACTCATCCTCAGAGGGATTGTTGGTGGGCCAGTTTACCCTCTGTTTCAGAAGTTCTAGGTTGTCTGTGAAGGAGACATCCTCAGAGGGATCTAGGGGATCCCTCTGACTCATCAAAGTCAGTATCCAGTGACAGACTTGGGGAGTCTACATGCTTCCTCTTACAAGTCCTCTTCCTAGGAGGATCTCCCGAAACATCAGGAGAATCCTCGGAAGAGGGAGAAATTCCCAATGGGGAAACCTGAGGCGGAGGATCTCTGGGTCCTGTAGCAAGAGAAGTGGCAGAGATGTCAACAGGTACTATAGAGGGAGGAGCTACGGGAACAGACTGCTGACTGATACCAGTGGCCAGTACACTCTTCATCACCTCGAATGCTCCCCTCCCAGGCAGGTCCGAGAGAACCCGCTCCGAAGAGCTAGGTACTCCAGGGACCACCGAAAAGGAAGTCTCCGAGGCAGATGTCGGAGCCGAGCTCACCAAGGCCGAGGCTCCAAGGGAAGAGCGGGCTCGGACAAGGGTCCGATGCCACTCACCCCTCGGAGGAGACCATGGAAGCCCGACCACGAATCCCTCTAAGGAAGGTCTCGAAGAGGAGATAAGAGTAGAGGCTGAAGGAACAGAAGGGGGTATCCGTCCTCCAGCCGTAGCAGTAACCACTCCCGAAGACTCCAACTCCAAGCTCTGGGGTAGAGTTGAAGGAGGAACTGTAACGGGGTGTGGACCAACAGTCGTCTGCTGAGACGGACTGTGTAACATTTGGGCCAGTACCTGTGACTTGAGTAATCTACTGACCACTCTCTCTAGGTCATGATCTGACAACCTGGATGACCTTGAAGATCGGCTCCGATGGCTCCGTTCCGATAGAAGAGGTGAAGTCGGAGCCGAAAGTATCGGCTCCAAGGAAGGAGACCTCGACCTCTTCCTGGAATGAGCCACCGGACCCGATACTACAGATCTTGTCGGAGCCGATTTCTCGGAGCCGACAGGAAGCCTCGATGTATCGGCTCCAGCCGGAGCCGATACAGCCACCAAAGTAACGGTGTCGGAGCCGATCGGAGCCGACACCGATGCCTGTGCCACATGGGTGTCGGAACCGATCGGGCCGACATCGAAGTGGACAATACAGATTCGGCACAGATAGCGATCGGTGCCGAAAGCTGTCAAGCCAGAATCGGCTCCAGCCGGAGCGATCTCGACTCAATGCAGTCGGAGCCGAGGCCGCAGGCTTAGATACAGAAGCCTGGGCCTTGGCAGGTTTTGTTGATTTTGGTGGAGCCGACTTAGCCGGAGAGCCCTCCGGCTTAAGAAGGCCCCTAAGAATCAACTTATTACGTCTCTCCTGCAGGACTCTCTGGCTGAAGGAGTGACAAATAGCACAGGAGTCCTGCAGGTGAAGAGGGCCCAGACAATACAGGCAAGAAGTGTGACCGTCTGTCAGAGACATCTTCTGACAGCACGAGTCACACTTCTTAAAACCTGAGACCCTCTCCTTTGACATGGTGCCGAAAAACACAACACACACACACACCAGTCAAAATTAACTTAACAAAATACCAAGAGGTATTCTATAAAAAACCAATACACACACCCTAACAGGGGGGGGATGGGATAGGGAAAAAATTGACTAACAAAAAATTAAAGGAGACAGGGAATTTCTGTCAGAAAGGTTAGAAAAATAAACTTAAACTATCAATAAATGAGTTTTAGACTAAAAAGGGGCTTAAATATCACAATTGTGAACAACTTACCAGGAGCTGGTAAAAAGAAGACCTCCCAAGCGAAGCAGCAAACGAGATCTGGGTACTTACCGCCTTGCATCATGGGATATGGGGCTGCCTCGAGCTGGTAAAAGGAGTTCTCGAGCTAAAGCAAGTGCCGAGTCGGAGCCGAGGATCGGCTCCGAACCCATCAAGCAAGAATGAAGGCGAGATTGACAACTTAACATGGGCTGTTACACTCTGAGTTTCTGTTAGCCTAGGAAACAGAGAATAATGAAGTAATCTGAAAAGAGTCAGTGGTACTGTGTTATCAATTTAAGGACACAGAGAGAGAGAGAATCATGGCATTTTGCATTTGTTTTCAGAAATGACAACATCACCAGCACTGCCTTGCTCTATAGTTTATTTTAGAACTGTGTTTGCTCTTAGATATAGATAGGAAATAGGAAGTCTAGTCCAGCTCTATTCTGTATTGATGTCAGAACTTTTCTACTGTATTATTTTAAGCATTTCTCTGTGATCTCTGATCTCTTGACTAGCACTGTGCAGTAAGAAGTATTGTCTTGTGTTCTTATTATTTATTATTAAATATTTTTAAACCTTTCAACTGTGGCTGTTTTATGTAGAGATAATTTAAGCTCTAGAGTACATTGGATGTATATAGTGATACTGTCCAAGCCACTCAAAATAAGTCTTGCTGTTTATCACACTTACCATTTGGATAATAATATTGCACAGTAATATTTGGACACCCTTTAATAAGGGCCTTATTGGTAGCTGATATTAGTTGTTGGTGGCAAGTGGTACTACTGTATAGACTGGGCAGAAGGGGCATTGCTGTAGAACCTGTGCCAGACTTCACCAGTAGTGTCTGTGTGTTTGTATATAAGTCATATCTCAAAGAGTGTGTGTGTTAGCTACTTGGGACACGAAACACTGGTTGGACAGAGAGGGTACTGGAGGTTTTAGCTTGACCACTTGGCTGAGATCTGGACCCTATAGCTGTGCCAATGGGGAGTCTTACTGGGGATATGGAGAGAAAGGGAGAAACCAGCCCCAGAATGACTGTGATCTCTGTGTGCTCTTAAGGGAAATTGTACTTTACTGTGTGTGTATTTGTTATCCTTCCCAATGTGGACACCCCTCACTGGTGCTAGTGGTGAGGAATGAGGCTCCTTGATTGTTGGGCCAGTGCACGGGCGTCACAAACAGCATTTTTATTTTTTATGTATATCCTGACAATTGTCCTGATACATGCCACAAGCCAAGTTTTAACTTCTCAAAACTGTATTACTTTAACATTCAGTCAATTAAATTTCTTAGCATCTGAAGAATATTGCTTTGGTGGAAGTTTTTCTCTTATTGCTTCTCATCAGTACTCAGCCTTTTTTATTTGTTTTAAAGACATTTTTTTCAAATGGCACTGTAGACCATTTGCACATTTCCATATATTCGACAGTGTAAAATTATGTTTTAACAAACTTGTAAAACAGGTTATGATTAGGTCGGCATGGATTTGTTAGAAAATCTGTCGACTTTTGCAGGACTTTAATGTTCATAATGAGTTAAGCTAAAATCTTAAAGATTGTTTTAGAATGTAATTCCTCTGTTTGATGGTACACCATAATAATAAAAATAGGAAATAACAAGTGAAAATAAAAATAGCATATTTAATGAAAAATGCCATCCGATTCTTAAAGGTCAGCACCAGAATTCCAAATACTGTTTACTTTTTAATTATAATTATTGTGTGGCTGTATATTGTCAATGTGCTAATTAATATTTCTGATGTGGGGAGAACATCTCTCCTGTGGTGGAGAGGTTTTAAACTGAAATATGAAATTATAAGCAAACATTCAAGGAGCATGTTGTGGCCAGGATTAAAAAGCACATTAATGAATAACTAATGTTTAACACCACTGTGTGACTTGGTGCAGGCATCAGATGGCAGTTTCCTGAAAGACTCAAAAGTAGCATGGTCCTCAATTTTTTGAGAGATGAAAATAGAATCAAGAATGCAATGAAAGTTAACTTGAACATCATAAATGGAAATCTGCCATTGAGCCATATGTTAACTGTACAACTGTCCTCCATTTTCAAAAGAGGAAAAAGTATCGGGGACTACCTTGAAGGAAAAAAGATGAAGCAGCCACAAAAACAATGTTCCCTTTAGTTCTGGAACCCTTATTGCAAATTCTATAACATTATGAGTAGCGAGGGCCTTTTCTGTTGCTAAAATACAAAGAAAAACTACTTGAGTATAAGCAGAAGTAACAATAACCATGACTCTGTGGTTTGTAGGACCAAATGCTCTATATGCAATGCGTTCTAAATCGGAAAGACAAAAAACATACTTAAAAGATTGATCACTTGGCATTCTTCAGATAAAAAACTCAGGGGCAGCAAGAACCCACTTCCAAAATAATTCTTTAAAATGAGGGACATTCTATGTTCATTTCTCACATAGTAGACAGAACTGAAGCCCACCCACTTAGCGGGAACATAAATGTTATGTTAGAGAAAAAAGAAGTTGAATGGAAGATAAGGCTCCAAGCTTATATGGACCCAGTATTCAGTGGTTCTGCCCCATTAACAGAATCTTGTAGCTAAGAAAACTCACCCACAAAAACTACTATTAAACTCCTATCAATGACTAAGTTTTCTGATGTGGGACTGAATGGACAGTTCATCTCATACTAAGACAAGAAGGTGGCTTTGACCCACAATCTCTAGTTCACACTCTTCATTATTACAAGTTGCATCCCCCCTTGCTTTAATCTGGGGCATGGGCTAGCATTATTAAAACTTCATAAAGTCTGAGTATTTGGATATTTGGACATACTTTTTCTATATGTTTTAAGCTTTGTATCACATTCTGATGTGTACTGCTTGAGCTAGTGGTAAAGTATTTAATTTTTATCTTACTTTTTAACATAGATTACTTTTAATATCCTTTATTTAGGTGGCTTAGCCTTACTATTCCATGGATGCCAATTTGTAATACATATACAGGTGTGTGTGTGTGTGTGTGTGTGTGTGTGTGTGTGTGTGTGTGTGTGTGTGTGTGTGTGTGTGTGTATATATATATATATATATATATATATATACACACATGCATATGTCTATTTTTCCAGTGTCAGGATTGCTTTCTGGTTATTTCTGGTATTTTTTACTGTCCACTTAACCATCTTTATCTTTTTGGCACATTTTATGGTGCCCCTTCCCCTGAATGATAGATTGGGATAGCAGTATGGGCTTTTAGTTACAAAATGGAGTAGGCATTGATAGCTCGTTTCACTTTTATTTCCCTAAAAATTAGGACAACTTTTCAGGGTACTGATAAAAATTAGGATGCTGGCATTTTTTTACACATTTTACCTTTGCTGTCCCTGCTGATGATAAGTTGCAGTATGGGGCTACTGTTATTTATTCTGGCAATGGCACAGCCAAATTGTTCCTATTTTTGCTACCCTTGCATCTGGCTATTTGTTTGTTTTTTAGGTTCATATTTAATATTTCCCCCCTTCCTTCCTTTTTAATGATTGCACATTCATACTTAGGAGCATACCTTCTCACAAAGTCTGATACTTTGGAAGGTATAATGTCCCTTAAGATATTATTTCCCTGTATTATATCTAAACTCATTTCATCTAAACCGCAAAACTAAGACAGAAAAAAAACAAAACATTTGTTGCAAGGGGTAAGCTTACCTAAGCCTAATATATAACAACTTCACTGCCGCAGAGTCCACCACACACTCCTAATTTACATACACAGTAATACTAGAGTGGAACAAAGGTAAAAATAGTGAAGTGTGGTTTATTCATTTGATGAAGTCTTGCAAGGGATAGATGAAAACATGGTGACTTAGTTAAACGTTTATAGTCATCATTGTTTTTTATTTTGTGTTTTAATCAAAGTTGAGTGGACATTAGTCTGTGGAACAGAAGTGGTTCTTCTTTCCAAGTGCTGTGTTTTGTGTTCAGGTTTGATAGAGGCACTCTTTCTTCTTCTTTTTATGTGGTTTATTGGGCCCAACACTCTATGTACAATACTTTGCCGATAGGAAAGACCACAGTGTAGAGCAACACCTACAAACCAGCACACTGCAATCTTCTTCTTGCTTTTCCCAGTCGGGGGTCGCCACAGTGGATCACCTGTCCGCTCATGATTGGCAGTGGAGTTTTACGGTGTCGAGTTGCCAGCCCAGTGTCCAACCTTCCACAGAAGACACACACACGCACACATTCATGCCTAGGGCCAATGTAGAGTGTCCAATCCACCTACAGCATGCCTTTGGGATGTGGGAGGAAGCCGGAGCACCCGGAGGAAACCCACGCGACCACAGGGAGGACATACAGACTCCGCACAGAAGGCACCCAAGCCAAGAATTGAACCGGAGAACCTCTTGCTGTGAGGTGGCAACGCTAACCGCTGCACCACCGTGGCCGCCACAAACCACCACACTGCAATATTACTTATAAATCTTTGAGAAAACTCATACTACTGATCAAAACATCAAAATGTTCTTATTATCAAAGTTATAACATGTAAAATGTATTGAAGAATATCATTAGATAAAACTTGTGAGTAGATAAAGTGATAGATAAAGGTAAGTAATGTCTCTCTCTCTCTTTATATATATATATATATATATATATATATATATATATATATATATATATATATATATATATATATTTACATGTCTATGCATTTATTGACTAACTTTTTGCATTTTTGGTTTTTATCTTTCAATTATAACCAGCTTTCTAGCCTTTAAAAGACCACATTGTGTAAGGATATAAGAAACTGAAGGCACTTTTACTATTTTGCTCTTCTTTTCTTATTGTTTCCCCTTCAGTCATTCTATACTGTGCCTATTTATAGGGTCCTGATAGCTATGCCTTTTCAGTTTTTATTGCCTTCCTTTCAAGAGATGTATCTATGGCTGATGGTTTATGTCCTTATCCTGTTGTTACCTTTACCAGAGACAACTTTGCATGTTACTCAGGGCCAGATCCAGTAGAAAAAGTCCTAGGCAGCTGCCTAGGGCCTTGTGCTGCCCATAAAAAAAAGAGTCTACTGCATGATGGCTGGTAGTGGTTTGCTCAGAATCACACAGTAGGCAAATATAGAAAGAGAGAGAGAAAGAATCAAACCCTGTATTCCTGACTACAGGAAGAAGCCCATTAACATCTCACAGTCTTAATCCACTGCACTAACTGCTAGAATGTCATTAAGATCTACATTTTATGATGTATAATTCAGGATAGCAGTCAGTCAATAATTATAATCATTAGAATTTCACAGTTAAGTGCTAGACAGCTCTAATGAACTTTCACTGCTACAAAGTCTGAAACTATGCCCGTCAATATTTAATGACTGCAGCCTGCAAAAAATTGCCAGAAAGCCACACGTTGTACAAGGGATGAGCAGACATTTCTCTCAATGTGTTTGCTCTTGAATTCTGGGCAAAGCCCCGCATTTTAAGTATTAGCAATCTGTTAGGCAGGCAAACTCACTGTACAGCAGTACATTTGCATTGAGAACAATTTTTGTAACTCGAAAGCTTTCCTGTGTTTTATTATTTTACTCATTAAAGTAGTGTTTGGTGTTGAGTTCCTGTTGTTTTTTCTTGGATATCGTTGTTGCTTTGTCTTCAAGAGCTCTTCGGACACCAGGACTGGTTGGTTTTGTGTGTTCCTTGTCAGGAGTATAGAAAGAAAATGAAGTAATAATAGAAGCTATAAAACAGGTACATATTTTTATATGCAAAGCATATTGCTAGGTTTACAAGGGTTTTACCCATGAGCATCTAAGAACTGTTTTTTTGGCTCACAATTTTCCAAAAATTAAATATTGAAAATGTTGAAGTGAGAAATATAAAACAAAAGAAAAGAAAACAAAACAAACAAACAAAAAGATTTTTTTTTTTGCAGGGGAAAAGCCCTCCCACACAATCATTCCGGGACTTTATCCTGCTCTCCCATAAATTATATATACCAACTCCATGGTTGTACCATATTGCAGTGAATCTCACTGTGACATAAAAAAACCCTGTCATTGAACAACCCAGCAATGACTTGTAGGATAGCTGTCTACCGGTACTGTTTTTTTCAGAGTATGTAACTGTGACCTTCTGCAGCAGACAGTAAAATGCAGACTTGGCATTTTATTTGCCTAGCAATATGTCCACATGTGCCGATGCAGTTGTCTGTAACTATATAAAAGGTTTGCCCAACATGTAATTGAATACATTTAGCACAGACTGGATGCTGGATGGTGAATTCTGCACTTTGCAGTTTGGCAGGTGTTGAGAGGGATACTGTACTGATGGACATTGCCAGTATGTTTCACTTCTAAAAATCTTTTGGCTTTTCCCAGTTAGGGGTCGCCACAGCGGAACTCCGGTCCACTCATGATTGGCAGTGGATTTCTACAGTGCTGAGTTGCCAGCCCGACGCCCAACCTTCAAAGAAGGTACACCCATTCACGCTTGCACCTACCTGCATGTCTTTAGTGTCACTCGACTGCGGGGAGGACATGCAGACTCCAGACAGAAGGGGCTCCAGCCAAGAATCGAATGGGAGAACCTCTTGCTGTGAGGCTGCACCACTGTGGCGCACTATAAGGACAAAAATAATGTGATTAAAATGTGACTAAAATCATAAGTAGCAGTTTCAGACTATAGTGGAAGTGGGGAGACTCAACATGGGGCTTGGATGAAAGTCAAAGAGATGAACGAGCTAATTTAAAGGAATGGCTGAAGGATTTGTACGGAGAAGAAATTCTGAAAAGAGGAGAAGACTATTGAAACTAGAAGGATCAAGGGAAATGGTTTACAGAAAGTAAAAGATGATGGGGACGAGTCAAGGAAGGAATCATGAGGACATGGATGAAGAAATGAAGAGAGGGGCAAAAGAAATGTGTCACTCATATGTAGTAAATGAGAGTAGGGATGGAAGTTAATTACAGAAGGAAAAAGTCGGGCATTATGAAGAGTAAGAGCAGGAAAGGATTGTTAGTAAGTTATTTTCTGCTGTTTTACAAAGGAAAATAAGATAGACTTGCTTGAAATGGATAAGCATGCAGGTTGAATAGCGGGTTGGTGACAGCCAAGCATAGAGTTGTGTCAGTATATAAAAAGGTCTATTTTTCACTGAAGTGGGATGAAGCTCAAGTCCTAAATAGCTTACCTTCTAGGAACCTCATAATTTTGTTGCTGGGCCATTTTAAGGTGCATAATTGATCATAGTTTAAGCTCTAACTATTTTTGCTTAATCGCTGTATATTCTTTGATCAAGAAGATACAAGCAAAATTCTTTTTCAAGCCTTATACTGTGAATGGGCGTTCCTTCATTGAAAGTTGTGCGTTAGGCCCGGCAAGCCAGCATGTAAAAATCTACTGCCAATCATTAACGAACCGGAGTTCTGCTGTGGCAACCCCTAACCCGGAAAAAGCCGAAAGACTCAACCATACTGTATTAAAATACAGTTCATTATTTTGCAGATTTCATTAAAAAATCAGGATAGTTGCACACAAAACGCTTGAGCTAAAGCAGTTAAAAACACCCAACACAAAACTGTACAATTCATATTCACCTTGTTCAGCAGATGATGAACTCAACAGAAAATGAAAAACCTCTGATGATTATTCAAAGGAATTTTGTCAAATCACCATACCCCAGACTTATGTGTACCTACTTTGAGGTCACAGAATAGCAGAGAAAAGTGAAAACTCAACTACCGCTGAAATTGGTTTGGGCAAATCTCCTTTGCAGGACTGGCACTCACTTACTGTGCTATAGCTTGTTTGATAGGTTCTCTTGTGAAATAGGTTGCAAAATGCACAACAGTACAAGCATATATTTTATATGCAGGAAATAATGGTGGGCTTGAAATATACATATTCAACTGTGTGTCCACAGATACAGTTGTTTTCAGAGGTTGTAGCCAGGTGTTGATGTAGTTGCCTATAGCCATATGCAAGAAAAGGAAGAAAAACAGTATTTACATAAGAAGGACACAATATGTTTCACATTCACAGCTGCCATTGTGTTAATGCACCCTCATTACTCTGAATCCTTGAGACTTAGCTTCAAGGTGATACACATCCATCTTGATTTTTTTTTATTTTGAGTTCAATGTCATTTCATCTGGCTGTCTTCAGTCACTTAATTGTACCTCCACGCTACAGGTGCCTTTAGGTCATTTTGCATGATTGTTTAGCAGAATAATGGTTTAGTGGAAGATGCTCAGTCTCTGGAATTGTGTCAGGGTATTGCCGCTTTGTAAAAGAGTAGCTGGAACTTTCCTTGGAACAATAATTCTATATCTATCCACATTGACAGTAATAGGGATGGAAAACAGCCCTTAGAAAAAGGCTAATCAGTTTTTTTTTTAGAATAACAACCTTCAGGACATCTGGGTTTTGGAAGGAAGACCTTGTCAGCCAAACTTAATCAAGTTTTTAAATGATCTATGTGGGACACAGACCAGTGAGTAGACCACTTTCTGTTTATCTAACAATCTTCTATGTTGGAAATAGTTAAATGCTTCGTTAAAGTCTAGGGTGTGACCTAGTGGTTGGGGAAGTGGCTGGAAGTTAAGACACATAATCTTAAAGTGGTACTGGTGGAGGAAAGGCAGATCATACTTGATTACTGCAGAAATCCATTTTGTGATGTGACCTCTAAACTAATTAAGGCTTATGCTTCTTGAAACTAAGCTTTATGAGACTGATTTTTTGAAACATAGTTTACATCTACCATTTCATAGGATCATAGGAAGTTACTAGGCTATTGGCCTTGAGGCCCATATAACCCTAGCAAGAGTTTAACCCAAGTCAGTGCCCAAAGCCACTGTCCAGCAGGGACACAAGTGGAATTCCAGGGTGTATTTTCTGTTTTCATCCAGTTATCCAGGTTGCGCTTAAAAGGGATAACAAGGTATTCTGCTTGATGTGGAGAGGAGTCTATTCCACAGATGGGGGTCTTTGGGGCACAAATTTGTCTCATCAACAAGTCCTATTGATGTCATAGACTAAATTGAGGTCACTTGTGCAGGTTACTAGAATGGAGCTTGACTTGCGGATATGCAGCAGCCCCATCAAGGTGGGGTCTCAGATTGTTTTGTGTGCCAGACAGAGGTCATCTCTGAAAAGTCTGTATGAAACTAAGTAGAGGGCAGGGCTTTTAGCCTATCAGTGAAGGGTAGATGTTTGAGGTCCTGGATTCCCCTGGTGAGGAACCTCTGTGGTCTCTTCAGCTACTCCATGTGCTTTGTGAGGTACATGCCAAAGGGGCATTGTACTCAATAATGGGTCTTATAAGGGAAGATCCTATGTTGAGAGTGCTCAGCCTCCAGTTTGGCCGTATAGTTGCATCTCTCGCATGTATTTGTGTTTTGTGGGAGGAGGAGAGGGTTGTCTGTGTACATGAGGCAATTGTAACATTGCCTCAATATTCCCAGGTTCACCAGCTGAGCAGGAGAGGACACTAGCAACTGATCCCTCGACATGCTAGAAGGACTAGACAAAAACTTTAAAAGAGATTCCGGGGATGTGGGTGACCGAGAAATGGGGTTTTGCCTTTTGGGGTGCTATCTATAAGAGTGCCGTATCAAGGTAATAAGTACTGTAGGAGCAAGTGGTAGGTTTAACAGATAGAGAAAAGTCTACTTGGAGTCAAGTAGAGATGATCTTTTTAGGTATTAGAGAAAGTGCTAGTAACAGGGATGCTTAAAGGTAAGATTGAAAAGAATGTTAGATATGAAAGTAGGTAACTTGAGTTTTACCTGTTTAAAAAGTTAAGGTTTAGTGTAGAGTTACTATTTTTAAAACAGCAAGATGGACTGAAAGGGGTGGTTACTTTTGTATTTTGGTACTATGAAATACTGTAGGATGGCCAATAAATTTAAATAATTGAAGGGGTGGGATTTCAAAAGTGATGGTTTTGTGATTACTCACATAAGCCAGTGAAAGTAGAGAGAAATGAGATATATGGTCAGATTAACATAAGAGGTGGGCAACTAGAAGACAGTGGTATCTAACAAGACAACTTAAATGAGTGGGAGGGAGGGAAAAATTCTGCCTGACTCAGAACAGAGAGAGCTGTGGTCTCTTTTGAAGTTTTAATATGCTGTTAAAACAGAATGCAAGCAAAACACAAGATAAAGAAAACAAACTACAGTATTCAAAATATAGAAAGGCAATACAGAAATACAAAAATAACAGCAAACTAACCTTTCCTTCACAGCAAAGTGTAGCAGAGTCTGGATGAGCCTTTCTGGTAAGCAGAGAAAACTCACTGTACAGCAGTACATTTGCATTGAGAACAATTTTTGTAACTCGAAAGCTTTCCTGTGTTTTATTATTTTACTCATTAAAGTAGTGTTTGGTGTTGAGTTCCTGTTGTTTTTTCTTGGATATCGTTGTTGCTTTGTCTTCAAGAGCTCTTCGGACACCAGGACTGGTTGGTTTTGTGTGTTCCTTGTCAGGAGTATAGAAAGAAAATGAAGTAATAATAGAAGCTATAAAACAGGTACATATTTTTATATGCAAAGCATATTGCTAGGTTTACAAGGGTTTTACCCATGAGCATCTAAGAACTGTTTTTTTGGCTCACAATTTTCCAAAAATTAAATATTGAAAATGTTGAAGTGAGAAATATAAAAACAAAAGAAAAGAAAAGAAAACAAACAAACAAAAAAAGATTTTTTTTTTTTTGCAGGGGAAAAGCCCCTCCCACACAATCATTCCGGGACTTTATCCTGCTCTCCCATAAATTATATATACCAACTCCATGGTTGTACCATATTGCAGTGAATCTCACTGTGACATAAAAAAACCCTGTCATTGAACAACCCAGCAATGACTTGTAGGATAGCTGTCTACCGGTACTGTTTTTTTCAGAGTATGTAACTGTGACCTTCTGCAGCAGACAGTAAAATGCAGACTTGGCATTTTATTTGCCTAGCAATATGTCCACATGTGCCGATGCAGTTGTCTGTAACTATATAAAAGGTTTGCCCAACATGTAATTGAATACATTTAGCACAGACTGGATGCTGGATGGTGAATTCTGCACTTTGCAGTTTGGCAGGTGTTGAGAGGGATACTGTACTGATGGACATTGCCAGTATGTTTCACTTCTAAAAATCTTTTGGCTTTTCCCAGTTAGGGGTCGCCACAGCGGAACTCCGGTCCACTCATGATTGGCAGTGGATTTCTACAGTGCTGAGTTGCCAGCCCGACGCCCAACCTTCAAAGAAGGTACACCCATTCACGCTTGCACCTACCTGCATGTCTTTAGTGTCACTCGACTGCGGGGAGGACATGCAGACTCCAGACAGAAGGGGCTCCAGCCAAGAATCGAATGGGAGAACCTCTTGCTGTGAGGCTGCACCACTGTGGCGCACTATAAGGACAAAAATAATGTGATTAAAATGTGACTAAAATCATAAGTAGCAGTTTCAGACTATAGTGGAAGTGGGGAGACTCAACATGGGGCTTGGATGAAAGTCAAAGAGATGAACGAGCTAATTTAAAGGAATGGCTGAAGGATTTGTACGGAGAAGAAATTCTGAAAAGAGGAGAAGACTATTGAAACTAGAAGGATCAAGGGAAATGGTTTACAGAAAGTAAAAGATGATGGGGACGAGTCAAGGAAGGAATCATGAGGACATGGATGAAGAAATGAAGAGAGGGGCAAAAGAAATGTGTCACTCATATGTAGTAAATGAGAGTAGGGATGGAAGTTAATTACAGAAGGAAAAAGTCGGGCATTATGAAGAGTAAGAGCAGGAAAGGATTGTTAGTAAGTTATTTTCTGCTGTTTTTACAAAGGAAAATAAGATAGACTTGCTTGAAATGGATAAGCATGCAGGTTGAATAGCGGGTTGGTGACAGCCAAGCATAGAGTTGTGTCAGTATATAAAAAGGTCTATTTTTCACTGAAGTGGGATGAAGCTCAAGTCCTAAATAGCTTACCTTCTAGGAACCTCATAATTTTGTTGCTGGGCCATTTTAAGGTGCATAATTGATCATAGTTTAAGCTCTAACTATTTTTGCTTAATCGCTGTATATTCTTTGATCAAGAAGATACAAGCAAAATTCTTTTTCAAGCCTTATACTGTGAATGGGCGTTCCTTCATTGAAAGTTGTGCGTTAGGCCCGGCAAGCCAGCATGTAAAAATCTACTGCCAATCATTAACGAACCGGAGTTCTGCTGTGGCAAGCCCTAACCCGGAAAAAGCCGAAGACTCAACCATACTGTATTAAAATACAGTTCATTATTTTGCAGATTTCATTAAAAAATCAGGATAGTTGCACACAAAACGCTTGAGCTAAAGCAGTTAAAAACACCCAACACAAAACTGTACAATTCATATTCACCTTGTTCAGCAGATGATGAACTCAACAGAAAATGAAAAACCTCTGATGATTATTCAAAGGAATTTTGTCAAATCACCATACCCCAGACTTATGTGTACCTACTTTGAGGTCACAGAATAGCAGAGAAAAGTGAAAACTCAACTACCGCTGAAATTGGTTTGGGCAAATCTCCTTTGCAGGACTGGCACTCACTTACTGTGCTATAGCTTGTTTGATAGGTTCTCTTGTGAAATAGGTTGCAAAATGCACAACAGTACAAGCATATATTTTATATGCAGGAAATAATGGTGGGCTTGAAATATACATATTCAACTGTGTGTCCACAGATACAGTTGTTTTTCAGAGGTTGTAGCCAGGTGTTGATGTAGTTGCCTATAGCCATATGCAAGAAAAGGAAGAAAAACAGTATTTACATAAGAAGGACACAATATGTTTCACATTCACAGCTGCCATTGTGTTAATGCACCCTCATTACTCTGAATCCTTGAGACTTAGCTTCAAGGTGATACACATCCATCTTGATTTTTTTTTATTTTGAGTTCAATGTCATTTCATCTGGCTGTCTTCAGTCACTTAATTGTACCTCCACGCTACAGGTGCCTTTAGGTCATTTTGCATGATTGTTTAGCAGAATAATGGTTTAGTGGAAGATGCTCAGTCTCTGGAATTGTGTCAGGGTATTGCCGCTTTGTAAAAGAGTAGCTGGAACTTTCCTTGGAACAATAATTCTATATCTATCCACATTGACAGTAATAGGGATGGAAAACAACCCTTAGAAAAAGGCTAATCAGTTTTTTTTTTAGAATAACAACCTTCAGGACATCTGGGTTTTGGAAGGAAGACCTTGTCAGCCAAACTTAATCAAGTTTTTAAATGATCTATGTGGGACACAGACCAGTGAGTAGACCACTTTCTGTTTATCTAACAATCTTCTATGTTGGAAATAGTTAAATGCTTCGTTAAAGTCTAGGGTGTGACCTAGTGGTTGGGGAAGTGGCTGGAAGTTAAGACACATAATCTTAAAGTGGTACTGGTGGAGGAAAGGCAGATCATACTTGATTACTGCAGAAATCCATTTTGTGATGTGACCTCTAAACTAATTAAGGCTTATGCTTCTTGAAACTAAGCTTTATGAGACTGATTTTTTGAAACATAGTTTACATCTACCATTTCATAGGATCATAGGAAGTTACTAGGCTATTGGCCTTGAGGCCCATATAACCCTAGCAAGAGTTTAACCCACAAGTCAGTGCCCAAAGCCACTGTCCAGCAGGGACACAAGTGGAATTCCAGGGGTGTATTTTCTGTTTTCATCCAGTTATCCAGGTTGCGCTTAAAAAGGGATAACAAGGTATTCTGCTTGATGTGGAGAGGGAGTCTATTCCACAGATGGGGGGGTCTTTGGGGCACAAATTTGTCTCATCAACAAGTCCTATTGATGTCATAGACTAAATTGAGGTCACTTGTACGGGTTAGTAGAATGGAGCTTGACTTGCGGATATGCAGCAGCCCCATCAAGGTGGGGTCTCAGATTGTTTTGTGTGCCAGACAGAGGTCATCTCTGAAAAGTCTGTATGAAACTAAGTAGAGGGCAGGGCTTTTAGCCTATCAGTGAAGGGTAGATGTTTGAGGTCCTGGATTCCCCTGGTGAGGAACCTCTGTGGTCTCTTCAGCTGCTCCATGTGCTTTGTGAGGTACATGCCAAAGGGGGCATTGTACTCAATAATGGGTCTTATAAGGGAAGAATACAGGGATGTTATGACCTCTTGTTCCTGGATGAGCTACCCTTACTTATGAGGTGGGCCATGTAGAAAGCTTTATGTACAATGGAAACAACATGGTGGTCAAAAGTCAGGTTATCAGTCTAAGTGCCCAAATCCCTCACAACTGATTGAGTGCTTGGGATGTTGTTATTAATGTGATAATATGTGGGGAAGTCACTCTCCCCAAAGGGGATGAGGATGCATTTTTTGGCATTCAGCTTGAGGCCATGTTTCTGACACCAGTCATTTGTTTGGGTAACACCATCTTGGAGGACATCCACATCACTTCGGGAATTGATGACTGCACCCAACTTGCAGTCATCTACAAACTCGATCAGCCATAGCCTTCTGGTTTTGGCCTGCACCTCAGAGAAATATATCCCAAATAACAGAGATTCCAAGACCAATCCTTGGGGTAAGCCACTCGTTACATGTCTACTGCTTGAGGTGGCTTCCCCTATTTTGTTTAGGTGGGTTCTATCAGTGAACCAGTTTGCTACCCATCTGGTAACATATGGATTCATGCCTAGTTGAGACAGTTTATCTATTATGCCTGAGTGGGGAATAGTGTTGAAAGCTTTGGCCAGGTCAAGGTAGGTGGTGTGCACTGTCTTCTTCTTGTTCATGGCTTTGGTGACTGTCTCAAAGAAGTTGACCAGATTTAACAGACATGACCTCACCTTGACAAAGCCAAACTGTGTGGGGTCAAGTATTTGGAAGTTGCCAATATCCCTGTTAATGAGGTCCATGATAATCCGTTCCATGGCCTTGCAAATCAGGCTAGTTAGGCTGATGGGTCTGTAATTTCCTGGATCAGTGGACACTCCACCTTTGTGTAAAGGGATGACAGTGGCTGTCCTCCACTCAGCTGGGACAAAGCCGGTTCTCAGGATTTGGTTGAATAGGATGCCTAATGGTGCTGCAAGTTCATGCCTGAGTTCATATAGGATGCAGCCTGGGATGTTATCAGGTCCCATGGAGACTGTATTTTTTGCCTTTGAGAGGGCAGTGATGACTTGTTTCCTAGAGGTAAGGGGAGGGGGGCAGGTGCTGGAGATGTCCTGATTTACTGATGGGGGGATAGAGGTGTGAAGTTTTCTCTGAATCTGTCAGCCAGTAGGCTGGCTATATCTACAGCATTTATGTATGTGGTGTCCTTGACTACCAGTTCTGAACAGATCTGCGTGTTACCGTTGAGATTACAGACATATGTGAAGAAGGCCTTATGATTGTCTCTAGTAGATGTGGCCAATTTGGACTCAAAGTTGGCTTTAGAGGATTTCACTAGTGCTCTTATTTGCTTGTTCAGGCTAAGGAGAGATTGCTTCCAATTGGGCACCTGCTCCTTCTTGGTCCTCAACAGCAATTTATTCCTTTTGTTATATAGTTTATTTATTGCAGATGTCCCCCAGACAGGTTTACTGTTCCTTGCGGAGGATGATTTTGTCCTGTCAGGTATTCCTGATTCCATGCATCTATATAAATGCTTGTATAGTACTTTGGTGTAGATTTGGACATTGGTGTCAGTTCCTACAGAAGGGGAGGGGGCTGTGAAGCTGTTTATACCATCCTTCAGGAGGTTGTAATCAGCTTTGGAGAAGTTTTTTGTTTGACCCTAGCTAGAGGGGGGTCAGGGGAGATGCTAGCTTCAAAAGTGACTGCTTTATGGATGGATCTTGCCAGGGAGGATGATACTGTAGGGATGCTGCAGTGATTACTCATGGTGGTTAATACCAAGTCCAAGATATTATTACCTCTTGTGGGGGTATTGACTAGCTGTTCCAAGGCATTTGCCTGCATCTAGACATCATCATCAAATGAAAATGTAATATGTCATTCCATCATCTCATGATGCTTGTGTGATTTATCAAAGGAGTCAGAAATTCCTGTATTCCAGTATGTGCAGCAGTGTTGTATCCATTGACACTGGCTTCAGATATGCGATTTTTGAATGTCTAAATTCATTAAGTATTTCCAACATGCTGATTTACACTTGACCTAAGCAATATGCTGACACCCACTGTGAAGGCTTTACACATATATGGGCCAGTGTCTATGGATAATGAGTTTGTCATGGGAATGCAGAACACCAATAGGAGTCTTGGCCAAAAATGTTCACATTACAGGTATAGCTCATATATCTGCACAGCACTGCCCAACTAACATTACACTGCAGTAAAGTCACAGAGCTCAGACGGTGACACTGCTGAGGACTTTGTTACCAAAATGTAATCAACATGTGGCAAAGTAAGTGAAGTGGAAATTAGAACATAATTACAGAAGGCATCAGACAGGACATTCTGTGTGCTATCAGCATTGCATCTACAAGAACACCAGTAGTGTTGCAACTAAGCTATCACCCAGGAGATCTCAGAATGATGTACTCATAAAAAACATGAGCCTTTTACATACATTCAAGGACATGAGCCCTGTCATGACCTGCATGCTGTCTAATATGAAGTACTGGATATACACTAATACAAGATGTTACAAGCTTCCTACCATCATGTTCATGCGGGTGATGCACATCAACAAGGCATTAGAGAAAATAATCCTTAGGCAGTGGTCCAGGATAGGCCTAATATCAAGGGGTAAAAGATATGCAGCATTTCGTTAATGATTGAAATGGATGTTACTGTCATCACTGGAGCCGTGAGAATGGAGGAGAGAGAGTGATGCTGGTCACCACCACCTGGGAGAACACTTCCAATTATCAGACTTGAGGATTACTGATGGATCAGTTTCCAATAGAGTCCATGTGTATTCAAACAAATGTAAACGATCTCTAGGTGGACGTAGTACAGCCATTAGGTATACTGAGTCAGTCCTAATTGTTTTGATGTCTAATCAGTCTGAACAAGCCTACATCTCAGGGTTAAGCAGTACATAAGGTAGGCGGCAGGAATAGCATTGTGGAACTTCAAGTGATATACATCATCTCAGGCTTGGAATGGGCCACTATAGATGCTGTCGGGAGCTGCTTCACTATAACAACACACAAAGAATGCTAGCCAAACTTAGCTAATATACCATGGTGCCATTTGAAGAAATGGCTCCCAGCCAAGTGTTGTGACAAGTTGCAAGAGGCTTCCTTGAAAATGGTGAGATCAATGAGGCATCAACAGCATCTAGGGAATATTTGACAGTGTTGTCCTAAGGCTTGTAGCTTGACAAGTTGGATGTCAGTAATAAGCCCAAGAGGTATGGTAGCTGATATTTCGAGGTGCAGAATAAGCTTCCAGTATTTTCTCTATTCATATGGGGGAGGATCAGTCTGATGAACCTAAATCTAGGCAGAACCTAAAATAAACCTGAGGCCTGGCTTAGGTGTCTATGATCCCTCAAGACATGGTGCCAGGTGTACATGCATGAACTGCTTGCAGTATTTCAGTGGGAGATGGATCATGTAAACTACATGAGACATGCTGTCAAAGCAGGGACACAATTATTTACTAGAAAAAGAAGTACAATGAGCAGAGAATGGTGATTGTCCATTACTGTCCAGAGCAGAGGCATCTTCAGTACACTGGGTTATATTTGCATGATTGTACAAAACTTTATTCTGCAGCTGGCCATTTGTTACCATGTTAATGGATTACATAAGTGTCCACCTTCTAATAAATTTATATAGTGTATATCAGAACCATCCATCTCAATGCCGGAATATCCTCTTTCAGGTGGGGCTCACGTTACAGATTCACACATACATGCACACTGCAGCCAGCATCTTGACAGACTGTGTTGGTAATGAATCAGTCATATGTCTAATTAATTATATGCACTAGTAAATGGGTATAATGAGTTCACACAATCATTTTCATGAAGCTCAAGTAGTTCCTTCTGTTTATTTTGTTCAGACTTGACATAATGCTGGGCATAGAACATCAAATTAAATTCACTTTTGCTGTATTGATGAGGTCACAAAAAATCTGCATGTCTCCAACTAGTGGGATTTGGCTTTATAGGCATGAATGTATCCATAAAGACTTAAAAGGTAAAAAGTCATGGGCATTCAGACTCCATGTAGCCAAAATCCTGGTGTCCTCAAGGGGTCATTTGCTTACATCCCATGGACCACTACAGGAGGTTCAAAGTATTACACAGTGAAGACTCTAGCTTGGCTAAGTGTTTCTTGCAGTGTTTACTAAATGGTTTGTCTCTGTAGCCTTTTTTACCCTTTACTTGGATGTTGTTTGGGATACTTTGCAGGCACCTTAATGATTATGGGGATAAGGCTGAGTTTTAAGCCCTGTGTTTCAAATCTAAAGCCAAACAATGCACATGCTATATTAAAAAAGTCATAAAAAGTCCAAAACATGGCATGTCTACAGCTAGAGGAGTTTGGCTTTTTATAGGCATGAATGCACTCATAAAGACTTAAAAAAGTAAAAAGTCATGGGTATTCAGAAGCCGTGGAGTAAAAATACGGGTATTTCCTTAAGGAGTCATCTGCATATATCCAATTGACCTCCACTACAGCAGGTTTAAGGAATTGTATAGTGAAGACTCTAGCTTGCCTAAATCTTTCTTGCAGTTCTTACTGAATGGTTTGTCTCTGTAACATTATTACCCTTTTCTTGAATGTAGGGGGAAAGAGAGATAAGGAACTGTTCTATGAGGGACTTAATAAGGCTACCAGCTTGGGCAAAAAGGTGCTAATTTTGGTTCATTGCTAATAAGTCGAAGGTGGTACTGCATCTTGGGAGCAACAACACTTGGCTATATATAGGTTTATGTATGGTTTCATTTAAGAGTAAATGGACAAAACTGCATTTTGGGAGTGATCACTTCTACAGTAATGAATCACCAAGAGTAAAGTGAAAAAGCAGTGGTCAGAGTCTTCAGCATTCTAGGTGTATCATCGAGTGGATTGAGTACAGGGTAAAACAGGTAGTGTATCAGCCTTGTAGAACACTTGTGAGGTCTGATTTGCATTACTACTTCCAGTATGAGACAGCATATAGGAGAAGGAAAACGACATGGTGGAAACTGTACAGAGGAAAGACAGGGTGCCGAAAAGGATGATGTAGATGAAATACCTGGGAATGTTGACAGGTTAAGACTGTTCTCTTGAAAAGGGAAATGCAGACAAAGCAATAAGATCAGCAAGTCATTCAGAAGTCTTGTGATTGAACTGAGCTGAAACAGAGGACATGTGGGTAAAAGGCTGCAGTTTCCAAATTAAGTGCTAAAACCTCAGTTTGGCGGTTGAGAAGTATTACACAGAGAGGGTGGTGGACAAATGGATCAGGTTCTCCAAATAAATAGAAACACATAATCTCAATAAACTTATTTGAAAGGGCATGAAATATTTGGAATAAATGGTTAAATGGGGAGGGCTGCTGCTGTAACTGCAGCTACCAAGAAGGCTTCCTTGAACATGTTTGAGAATGGCAAGGTTGCTTTTATACAGTTCCTAATTACGGACAGATGCTGATTTCTGACATCTGTCACTTAGTTGTATCTCTGAAGTTGTAGTTCATATTGGGGTTGGTGATATGTGTGGCAAGTCTTCTAACTGATGGCTTTTCCTCTGTGGGATGTAGTTTTGTTGTTGTGGACTGGGATTATTTAAATGATGTATGATATCACTGCAGTGCTTCTACAACTTGCATACTGCAGGCACCAAATAAACTCTTATGAGCATATCCACTCAGCAGGTCTATCACCTGCAATGGAGCATCCTGACACCTCTTCTCACAACCCAGAAACAAGGTAGTGTTGTGCTCAAATCTTTTAAGAGAATGTATGTGTTTATTTACATGATGTCCTTTCAGGATGGTATCTCGCTTATCTCTTCCATGATGTAGTATTTCATTTTCTCTGATGGATTATATCTCCATGTTGCCTGTCCTGCTTTCCTACATCAGTGTAATGACCTCCTGCCTATTTTATGATGGGATTTTTTTCTTTAATACAGACTTGCTGTGTCTGATGAAAATAACCTATTTTTTAAACGTGGTACATAGCTATTTATTTATCTATTTATTGCTTTTATTTAGTGGGAAAGTGTACCTGGATGAACACCATTTATTTGAGTGGAGGCCTGGGAAGAAAAGCTCAGGTAAAAAAAACAAGCATGAGAAAAATAACATACATATTTATACAAAATCATTACCCAGCATGATGGTTGTAAGAAAATACAAAGCTTAGGTGGGAGGCAGCATTACAGTAACATAAGTGGAAGCATTTTCAGAAATGAAACCAAGTACTTTGAACACAGTACAATCAAAATGAAATCATTAAAAGGGACCCTTTGTCTTCTGATAGTGATCTTTACAGCTTTAAGAGTAATTCCTATAAAAATTTAGCAGTAGCTACAATAACATACATATAAGTAAATTCAGAAAGGTGAAGGCAGTTCTTACAGCATATTGCATATTTCAGTTGGTGTAAAACCATGAGAAGTGTTCCTTTAGGTCCTTGTGCAGCATGTGTTGTGCTAGTCAGAGCCTATGGTGGTCTGATTGCAGTCCTGTAGAAGGCTGTAGTTTTAGATGTTGGGCGTACAGATACTGTTTTGATGAAAATGTTTGATGCATCAAACCTCTGCTACGAGATGTGTTACAAACATTTATCCTTTAACAATTGTGTCTCTTGACTTTGGTCATATATTGACTTTTTTGAGCAAGATCGCTTATCTTTTTTTAATCAACTATGCACAACACTTTTGCAAGCCAAGGCAGAGTCCCATCATTATCTGTGAATTTCTTGGTACTTAATGTAGACAAGTACATTTTAGCTAATTAAATGCAGTGGAGGTCTTTGGGTATTGATTCTTTGCAGAACTGCTTAAATTTCTGCTGGATGGAGATATTTGCTTTGCTAACTCTTGTGCTAAAGGTAAGAAAAATGAATGCTTTTGAAGCAAGGGTATGTAGAGGGAGGAGGGAGGCTACTGCAGCAGTGAGGATGTTTGACGAAACCTGAGGAGCTATTGTTTGTAAGGCGACAAATCTAGAAAATACTTTAATGGAAATTATGTTGAGAACTTTTATGTTTGAAATGTTGCCAGACACTGGGTAATTTGCTACCAACATTAGCTGACAGTTTCATCTTATGAGCATGTCTGAAAATGTTAAAGAAAGAGGTGCATGCATTTTTCCAAGAAATGAGTAGTGACTGTGACATTTCTCAACTTTTAACAAGCTCCATGGCATAAAGGGATAATACCCTGATTACAACCCGGGTGACATGAGTTAAAGTAGCAGTTCAAGCACTGGTGGAACTGGGTAGGGGAGAGTAGGAGTAAGTGGCTAATGCTGGCTTGTTCCTTTGGGGGGAGCGCTCAGTTGTGCTGCAAAACCTTGCATTAGGGCATGTATATGGGACAACTATCAGGTATTCAGTGACATTATGTATTATTTGGGTGGTGGTTTGGTACACATTAGGGTGAATGCTGAAGCCTTTGTTTACATTCCCCACATTTTCCATTGATGTGATACTCTCTCTCTGATCTCTGGACTCATGTGGCTTCTTCCACTGACACAATCATCCTGTGTGGATGGACTTCAATTATCCTCTGGGCAGGACTAACATCCCCAGAGTCAAATTGCATCTCAGTGTATTTAGTTGCATGCAACTCTGTATAAGTGAGAGACAGGGATGGTGCCTTCTAAACCCATTCATACTGTGAGGGGGGTGTAGATTTTTCTGTTTATGGCCTAATGCTGCCAGGTAATACATATGTATTGGTACCAATGGGAGTGTGAATGCTCCAGTGTGCCTCTATCAAATATTCCTGGGGACATTCCCTATTTCTCTGCAGGACAGTTGAGTGGGATTTTCTGGACTCGCATATAGTCACCACTACAGTACCTTGACCTATATCCTTCTGTAATGAACAAAAATTTGGCCTTTGGATACTGACTCTGTCCTTACCCCCAGCTCACCCTTCTCTGCCTAGGATCCTAGTCCATCCCATGATGCTTGCTGTTTATGGGAATGCACTGTCCCTATCCCTATGCAGTTGGGCAAGAGACACTTAAAACTAGCTTTGGAGTTTCTCAGACAGGAAGATTTGCACTTCAGGTATGGCATATTGACAGACATAATGTTAAAAATATTTACAGCTATTCCACCACTATCCCCATGCTACCTGCCAGAGTTCCAAAGACTGAGACTTAGATATTAGAAGACTCCGTACCCATAGTGTCATGACATTAGTGGTGGGAAGAAACAGGAGGTTTATTTGTTTTGATTATTTACTCTGAATGAGCATTGACAGCATCAAGCATTTACTCAGCCAAGAACAACAGTAGAATGTACCTCGCTTGGCAGTAATACCAGATGCCAGCTAAAGCAAAGAGTAGCGTTTTCTGAAGTCTTTCTAGTTGCATTCCATAGAGAGAAGTGAGTGCCAGGATATGATTCCTCAATTACTATCACTAGCTAGGGGTTTTAGGGCATGCCTCACTTTAGCTGCATATCATCCTTACCACATGGTGAGATAGGGCAGGTTGTTAATAGTTACTGCAGCCATCAAATGTAGATGCATAACACCAGAGCGGACATCTGGGAAAGTGACCAGTAGGGTTGCAATTCAGGATATTTGGTTTCTTGTTTTTACCAGTGGTTAAGAAGATGGGTGGTATCTTTCTTTAACGTAGGTGATATTATGCAACACTTTCTTGCTTTCTTACATTAAATTATGAGAATGGGATAGTGACAGCTGTAAATATTTAAAGATTGTCCCTGTGGCCAAAGTTAATTTAGCCACCTACTCAGATATACTCATTGAAAACATCCCCCACAGTTTACCTTAAATACAGGTATGAAATAGTGGTTGATATCAATGAACCACAGATGGGGGTATTTCTGGAACAATTGTTTAAAACTGACATTGATATAATTGTCAATTATATCATAAGATGGGTTTTTTTTATGCCAGTGATTGGATTCTAGCCTTTACTATGTGGTTAGTGTTACTAGCAGCATTAGCAAGGTGATGCATTTAGGGGCTGTGAGACAGAGCGGGACTGAGCATCCCAAAAAAGACGTCCTACAAAGACAGATGGTATATTTCACAGTAATTGAATACCTGTAGATACTGGGTTTCAATTTATATAGATGGAGCAGTGGTGCAGTGTAACCACTGTTGCCTCACAACTGGGGCCTTCTGTGTGGAGGCTGCATGTCCTCCCTGTGTTCGTGTGGATTTCCTCTGGGTGCTCTGGTTTTCGCCCACTTTATAAAGACATACATCTGGAGGGTTTCCTCCGGCCTCCACTGAAAATTGGTTTCGTTCCAAGTCAGAATTTCCCGGTAACTAAATGTTAAATAAATAAATGAATAGGAAGGTGATATCTTCTGTGCTGCATATTGTGTTAAAGTGCTCACTGTTGTGTCAGTCGAGGACTTTCTTCTATCTCCATTGTTCCTACAAGTCTCAGAGAGCATTGTACCAGGAGATGCATTAAAAAAGAATTGATCATAACCTGTTACTTTGGAGTTTCTCAGACAGGAAGATTTGCACTTCAGGTATGGCTAAAATTATTTCTTTTATATTGCATTTTGCCTCAGATTCACATGCTCAACAACAGGGAGCTCCACTGTAGTACACTGTCCAAGTATCATTAGCTGACAGTGGCAGCTAGGGCCATACAAATATTTAACACTCTTATCTTTAAATTATTATCATAAATATGTGGTACTGTCCACCTTAAAATCAATTATTTGAAGGAGATCAAGCTTGTTCCCTTTAGAGAATCCACCATCTTGTCACTAGCTAGACCCCCATATGGAGTGGTTGCTCCTGAGAAATCCTTCCCCAGTGTAGCACCAGCTCCTTGGAATACCAACCCTGAATTAAATTAGGCAAACCAATACTGTGTTACGATTCAAGAAGAATTTAGAATCTCAGCTAAAAATATGCAAATGCAACTGCTTCAAGAATACAGAAAAATCAGACAATATCTCTAGCATTTCTTTACAATGTATAACTTCTTTTATAGACATCCGGTCAGTGGCACCAGTGATACACTGGAGTCCAAATGGAGAGATGATAAGTCAGCAAGCAAAGGAGAGTAGTAGTGCTGAAACTGAATTCCTCCTCAAGCCTTACTGAGTACCTTCATGAGGTGGACCCTGTTTTTCACAAAATCTCACCAAGATGACAGTGATATATAGACAGTATTTTATATAGCATATATCATGGATAGAAGTAGGTCTAACATTAAAAAAGACAGATGGGTGCGTAAGACCCAGGATAAAAAAGTGCCCAATCCTGGTAGGCTCACTGGTGCCAGGACTGGAAATAATGACAGTGTAGAATCCACAAAATATGGAAACATTCATATAATGGGGCCAGGCCAGGACCCAGGGGAGGATGGCCTCTCTGCTGTAGAAGGAAGTAGCAATCCACAGAAATCACAACAACTGACAGGTCAAAGAAGAGCCATAAAGATGATAGCGTGGACTATTGAGAATAAGAAATAAATTATGTATTGTTACTATTATGCAAAAAGCCCAGCATTTCCAGACACAATATATGCAAAAAGATTAAGAGAAAAATTAGAGGAAAGAAAAATTCTTCCACACAAAAAAACTGTCTGAAGCTTCAAATAAAAATTTATGTTCAATAATACAACAGATTTGTGAAAAACATTATATAGACCAAGAAACTGTGATCTCTTTGGAAAAAGAAGCATCTGAGGAAGTGCAAAAATATAAAAAAACAAAACCTAGAGATTTTTGAAAAGTATAAAAAAGAAATAAGGACATGGGAAAGTTAGAGAAATTTCATATGGTGGAATATTTATGCAAAAGTTGAAAGCCAAATTAATCAATACAAAAAAGGCAGCCCCAAAGATATTCGAAGAGAAACAGGTAAAGGCACCCAGATATGAAACATTTCATAATAAAAAAAACATAGTATCACAAAGAGGGAATGTAGAAAAGAATATTAGTAAAGTAGAAGTAAAAAAAAAATAGAAGTTGACGTTATGGAGTGCCTGTGAAGTGAAGGATTTCGTGTAGAAGGTCTAACAGAGGTTATATCACAGCCAGATGGAACAAGTTCCCAAAGTAAGGGGAAACAGGAAGATTAGGAGACATCTGAAGAAGAAATATGGCATGAGAAAGAAAAAGAAATTTAATATGGTATAATGTTAATCCAAAGTAGAAAGCAAAACTAATCAATAGAAAAAGAGCAGCACCAAAGAGATTTGAATAGATATACAAACAAAGGAATCCAGACATGGAAAACTTTACAATACAAAAAATAATAAGACAAAGAGGAAAAGTAGAAAAGAAGATTAGCAATGGAGACGTTAAAGAAATAGAAACTGTGATTATAGAGTATCTGCGAAGTGAAGGAGTCAGTGTAGAAAATCTAACTCAGAGACACCACAGCACGATAGAGCAATTGACATCCAAATTAAGGAGAAACCAGTGGAATGGGAAGCAACAGGTCAGTTGCCATATGAAGATATTTTGGAGCCTTTCACAGGAAACCAGTATAAATGTTCAGTTGAAGCTGGACAGCAAGGGAAGGAACAGGAATCTGTGGCAAGTCTGATGCAGTAAATGCTGAGGAGTGAAAGGACAGTGAGATCCCATATGACATAGCAACAGATGACACAGGATGAAATTGAAGGGAACGTGCCACAGGAAGATGCTATAAAACTTTCTATTGAATGCCCACAGGGGATGGAGAACAAAAATGTGCCTTCAGTTTAGAAGAAATTGAGCTAAGAGAAGAGTTGTTTGATTTAATATAGATAGACATATTATGATCAATGAAAGAAATAGACTGCCAAAGCTCAATAAAACCCAAAAAGTCAGAAGTTTGATAAAACAAATGAACACAGTAATTAGGACTGTCCACAGAGATCCGTGCAATATAACAGAAGTAAACAGGATATATTACTGCACAGCTAAATTCTTCTTCTTTCAGCTTTTCCCGGTTAGGGGTCGTCATAGCAGATCATCTGTCCGCTCATGATTGACAGTGGAGTTTTATGGTGTCAAGTTGCCAGCCTGGCACCCAACCTTCCACAGAAGGCACACATGCACACACTCACACCTAGGGCCAATTTAGAGTGTCCAATCCACCTACTGCATGTCTTTGGGAGGAAACCGGAGCACCCGGAGGAAACCCACACGACCACAGGGAAGACATGCAGACTCCGCACATAAGGCACCCCAACCGAGAATCGAACCAGGGAACTTCTTGCTGTGAGGTGGCAATGCTAACCGCTGCACCACTGTGGCTGCTCTTACCACAAAAACACTGGGTAGTAAGGGAAAGGAAAGGGAGTAATCGAATACCATCATGGAAGTATCGACTAGAGAAAAACATAAAGCAATTAAGACAAGAAGTGTCACTGTTAGAAGAGGAAACATATCAACAAAACTACTCAGAAAGATAGACTTGACAAAAACAATGAGCAGTATTATAACAGATCAAGAATTATCATGCACTATCACAAATAATAAACTAAAAATATCAGCACAAGCAGAAAAACTTAGAAGATACTGACATAAATATAAAGGAAAAGTACAAAATAAGCAATTTATTGATGACTCAAAAAACTTTTATAGAGAATTGGGAAACAAGGTAAAAGGAATTGAAAGACCTGCAAAAAAGAAGAAACAGATACGTTTTGGAGAAGTATTTATGAAGATCCTGTGGAACGTAACAAGGATGCTAAATGGATAGAAGAAGTAAAAGAAAGAATAAGAAGTTCAAATGTACAGGATACGAAATAGGATGAAGTAACAGCCAGAGAGATTGAAACAAAGTTAAGAAAAGTCTCTAATTGGAAAACCCCAGGCCCAGATGCAGCACCTAACTTCTGGTTAAAAATATTAATATATTTGCACGAAGATTTAGCCATAAGTAAGAACTATTTATATGTGCACCCCGAACAGACACCAACCTGACTAATAAAAGGAAAAACAATGCTCCTACTTTAAAGTAAACCTGCAAACTACCCTACAAATTATAGACCAATAACTTGCCTTCCAACGACATATAAACTATACATTGCAATTGATGCCAACAGAGTTTATAGTCATTTAGAAGAAAACTCAATTATGACAACAGAACAAAAGGGCAATAAAAGAAAGTCATATGGGACAAAGGATCATTTGTTGTTAAATAAAGTCATAGTGGAGAACTAGAAAAAGTGGAAGAATCTAAGTATGGCATGGATTGACTACAAAAACACATTTGACAGCATCCCACATTCATGGATAAAAGTGTACTTAAAAATGTATAAGATACACCCTACAGCAATAAATTACATTACAGCAACCATGAAACTGTGGCAAACTACTTTGCAGTTAAGCCATGATGAAGGACAAATTATTCCAGGGATAAAAATTCAAAGGAGGATATTCCAGGGCGACTCTCTTGTCACAGCTGCTCTTTTGTCTTGCTCTTAAACCATTAAGCTGTCTGCCTAACAGATTAGGTCATGGCTACAATTTGGTTCCCAGAAAGCAGCAAAGTGTAAAAACTTCTCTTTGTCGATGATTTAAAACTGTACAGCTCATCAGATGAGGAACTGAAAATACAACTGCAAGTTGTCAAAACTTTTTCAGATGTAAGAATGTCATTTGGTCTTGATAAATGTGCAAAACAACCTTTAAAGCAGGAAAGCTGCAGCACCAAGAAAACATCAGTTTGGGACAGGAATGTTATATAAAAGAACTTGAGGAAGAGGGAGCATATAAATATTTGGGAACTGGTGAAGAAACAACAATAAAACCTGAACAAATGCAAATAAAACTTAGTAATGAAAATTTTAGAAGACTTAAATTGATCCTGAAAACAATGTTGACATCTAGGAATAAAATTCAAGCTATAAACCAATTTTCTCTACATGTCCAAACTTACAGTTTTGGAGTGATTGACTGGCCCCAAAAGGTGTTGGACAGATTAGACAGGAAAAAAGGATGCTTCATGCTCATCAAATGATTTATAAAAATCAGTGCATACCAAGATTATATATTCCCCATTCCGAAGGAGGTATGGGCCTTCTTGAAATTGATTACATGTATAGAGCTGCAATCGTGGGACTGCATACATATCTGCTGACCTCATAAGACCCAAACATAGTGAAAGTTTTGAAGTATGAGGAGAATAAATCTAAGGTGGCTTTCCTTCTAAGTCTAGCAGAAGCATATTAGCATCAAGCGGGAATGGAAATCAAACCAGAAGTAGATAAAAATCAGACAGCAACTGAATGTGCCAAAAAACAAAAGAAAGAATATAAGGTGAAGGATCAGATGAGAAGGCAAAAAGTGTAGAAAATGCATAAATATTGTTTCAAGTATAGAAAACTCCTGGAAGAACCTCATGTTGATCAGGATCAAATGCAGGAATGATTGATGAGACGTGAATTCAAACCAAAAGATGAAAGGTTAATATTGGCGGCCCAAAGTAGTGGCCTATGTACATGTTGGTTTGCAAAGTCCATTGAACATGTGGGAGAAACAGACAAATGTAGGTTTATAAAACAGAAATGGAAACAGTTGCAAACCTTGTTGTTGGTTGTGACATACTAATGGCTGAAGACTGTATACTGAAAGGTATAATAATGTGGCAAGTCTGTTGCACTGGGGATTGTGCAAACATTATAGGATTGAAGTGGCTGAAAAACACTGGAAACATGAGCCACAAAGTATCATAGAAAATGAAGAAGTCCACATCACATGAGATCATCCATTATCAACAGTTCAAAAGATAAATGTTAGAAAACCAGATATAGTGGTCCAAGAAAAGAAGACAAAAGTAGCATTGATCATTGAAATTGCTATACCCAGTGACTACAGTATCCTGTATACAGAGAGACACAAAGTCATTAAATATCAGGATTTGCAGGCAGACATGAGCAAAATGTGGAAGGATATCCAGACAGTTCCAATAGTAGTAGGAGCAATGGGTCTTATAAAAAAGAATCTACAATCATATTTAGATATGTCACCAATATATGTAGCTCCATACGAATTGCAGAAGGACTCATTACTGGGCACATTGCAGGTGCTGTGAACAGCACTTCTGGTTGACATCAAGAATTAAAACAGTACTAATTTCATGAACCTTAATTGTACTTTGACTTAGGAATCGGGTGCATTCCCATCATGGTATTAGAAACTCAAAAGACTTGGAGAAATTAAAAAACAGAGAGTGATATGCTACTGTATATATTTGTATAATGCAACTATTTCTCTTTATCTACCCTGTACAATATGAGTAAGGCAATGTAGATTTTTTCTTTCTCTCTCTCTTTATATATACAGTAACATATTTAACATATTTCATTTATGTATTCTTTGAGACCAGTTATTATTTAACAGCATATACCACAGACAGCTTGAACAGTACAGCGCTAAGCTAATAGACCAAGTTTTGATATAATGTGCATTCATAAAATATATCATCTATGTATAAACAGTCTTCCATTTAAGCCCTTAACTCTCTGCAATTAATTATGCATGGAATAAAGTGTTTACTTGTTTTGTACACTATTCTGTATTTGACATAATATGAGCTCAGTTCTCTTCCTGAACATACTTATTTTGTACTATTTTATGCTAAATGTGCTTACTGTATTTAATTTCTTGATCTTACATCATTACTGTAAATAAAGTATTGTTTTAATGATTCTATCTTTTATATTTTTTTGCTTAAATTGCTCTGTCTTTTGTATTCACTGTGATTGCCTACTTGGCCCAAGTCATGTCTGAAAATTGTCCTTGAACCAGTTTGTTTAACCGATTAATGAAATGAAATAAAATAAATAATTATGCAGCTGTACTAAATATCACAAGGGATGAGTAAATAAAGTTCTTCTTCTACATATGGAAGAAGACTATGTTTATGACAGATTCAGTGCCAACTTTCAGTGCCAACTTTACACCCCCAAGGACCAATCACAATACCGGAGGAATGCCAGGCACCCAGCATTACTGCAGTACAGGTCAAAGCTGCATTGTCCAAGGCCAAGAATATAGCTTCCGTGGGACCCGACAATATCTCTGGATGTTTTCTACATGAACTACAAAGTGAACTGGCACCACATCTGTGTGCACTGTTCAATCACAGCCTCACCTCAAGCTTTGTCCCTTACAAATGGCGCACTGCTACAGTCATCCCACTCCATAAAGAGGGAGCGACTACAGACCCTGGGAATTATCGCCCCATTAGCCTGAGGAGTCTGATATGTAAGGCTATGGAGTGCATCATCATGGACCTAATTAACAAGGACATAGGGAATCTCCAAACTCTAGATCGAACGCAATTTGGTTTTGTGAAAGGTAGATCATGTCTGCTCAACCTGGTTGACTTCTTTGAGTCAGTCACTAGAGCTATGGATGAGGGCAAGGCAGTTCATACAGCCTACCTTGATCTGGCCAAGACCTTTTATACCATTCCCCACTCAGGAGTTATTGATAAACTCACCAAACTAGGCATCAACCCCTATATTACTAGGTAGGTTGCAAATTGGCTCACAGATAGAACCCACTGTGTGAAAGTAGCAGACTCCAAGTCAGACTGCCGACCAGTCATGAGTGGAGTCCCACAGGGATCGGTCCTGGGTCCTCTCCTGTTTGGCATCTACTTCTCTGAAGTCCAGGCCAGCATGGAGGGACTCTGGCTGACCAAGTTCGCAGATGACTGCAAGCTGGGAGCCATTATTAACTCCCCAAGTGATGTAGACATCCTACAGAAAGGCCTCACCAAGATCAATGACTGGTGTCGAAACCATGGCTTTAAGCTTAATGCCAAAAAATGCGTCATCATCCCCTTTGGGAAAAAATCAGTTCCCACTAATTACCACATTGATGGGAGCCCACTGAAGGATCTGGGGACGCAGGTTGACAGCAACCTCTCCTTTGACCACCACATTGCCACTGTGGTCAGAAAGTCCTACTATGTGGCACACCTCATTACCAAGGGTTTTGAATCCAGGAAGAAAGAGGTCATCACCTCTCTCTACTCTTCCCTCATTACGCCAATCATCGAGTATAATCCCCCATTTGGCATGTACCTCACTAGACACATGCAACAGCTGGAAAGGCCACAAAAGTACCTAATGAAGAGGATCCTAAGACTTAAACACATGTCCTACACGGACAGACTAAAAAAACTCCAGATATTCTCTGTCTCATATCGTTTACTAAGAGGCGATCTCTGCTTGACTTACAAAGCCATGTCCAACACAGCTCTATTAGAAAATCTCCATCTAAAGAAATCCAAATCCCTTTACACCACACACTCCAGAGACCTCATCCTCATTATCACAATCAACAGAACATGCTGGAGGGACAGGTTCATAACCCAGAGACTGCCCATGTTCTGGAATAGACTTCTCATACATGTCAAGCAGAGCATCTCACTGGCCCTCTTCAAGAGAAATCTTGATGAGCGGATGGGAAATAGAAAGTTAACCCCGGGGATCACTGCAGTGGTTCTATGTGATAGAGGCACTGGGAACTAATGTTGGGTGGCACGATGCCAGGGCAATTCTATGGGCTAGGCTTGTAAAGGCTCCAGGGCCATTAGCCTAGTACACACCTATGAACCTATGACATTTATGAAACTAAAACTAGAACAGAAGATAGATTTAAAGATATAATGGAAAATGTGAGCAAGCATTCTGAGCTGAGAAACAATTTTAGTTTGAGATATATAGGTGTTTGCGGTAGTAAAGGGTGTTCACATTAATGTACTATACATAACTGAGGACACTAGCAAAATGCTGAACTTGTAGATATTGACACATAAATGAAAAATGCATAGTATGGTCTGTACATATGGGAAAATTAAGTGAAAAACTCTATCAAATGTGATGTTAAGATAAGTAGCAAGGATTTGCAAAATTTTTGGACATAACAGAAACACAAACAAAGAAAACAAAAAGTTGTAAATGAAAAAGCAGAAACAAGAATTGGTTAAGTTAGTTGAATAAAGGAACATATAGAAGTAAATTAAACAAGAGAAAATTGCAAATCCAGTTTGCACCAAAAAAGAGTTACAAAATACAAATGTATGCCATGGTTGTCAGTAACTTCATAAGCAATAGTATTTAGCTCATGGCAGGGTATATGCAAAATGCAAACAGAAGAATCATTTTACAGTATTATGTAAAGCTAGAGGTAGAGGTATAATTGCCAGGAAGAAGTACAGGAGATACAAGACTAATAGACAAAGAGACAAGAGAGAGAGAGAGAGAGAAAATAAAACAGCATATATGAAGACTATAACACAAGACAGTACTAATCAGATAGAGACAGATGAGAGTGAACAGTACCCATGCACTTATACAACAAGTGATGATGACAGACATAAAACAGATGGGAAGCAATTTAAAAGGTTGTCTTTTATATGAAAACAACAATCGGCATAGTAAAGCTGTTACTATCCAGATGTTAGAAGTTCCAAAAGAGCCATATATAGATCAACCGATGTACTGACTTTATGGGTGAGTGTAAAATAAACGTGGAGTGGTGCAGTGGTAGCATTGTCACCTCACAGCAAGAGGTTCTCTGGTTTGATTCTTGGCTGGGGTGCCTTCTGTGTGGAGTCTGCATGTCCTCCCTGTGTTCAAGTGGGTTTCCTCCCACATTACAAAGACATGCATTTGGAGCTTTTCTCCCTGGGCCTCTGCTGAAACTTGGCTCTGTTCCAAATCAGACATTCCCGGTTAACAAATGATAAATAAAGAATAGTTGATGTTTCTTACATAATTCTGCATGGTTTTCCATTTCAGAGCTTGTATTCATTCTGTCCATCTTCACTTTACATAACACCTCTGATTAGAAAATATTTGTTGCTTTGCACATGAAAAGTTGCTGCTGATTTTCTCTTAGTTAGTTCTGCTAGGTCAGTGGCCTGTTTTTAGGCAAGAGAGTTGAGATGGTATGCTTAGTGATTAGAGGAAATTTGTCCAGGTCACTGGAGAAATTCCTCTTTGCAATACATGTTGTGGGATCTTTTACATGAACCTGAGATACCACCATTTCAGGCAGATGAGGCCTTGGTTTAATATCTCATCCTGAGGATGGCAGACTCAGGAGTGTGGCAGCCCCCTATGCTGTACTACAGTGTTAGTATTGGAAAATGAATCCAATTACATGGCGGACGAATAGAACCTGAAATCTTCCTATCATCTGCATCAAATTTGAGTATGCCATCTAGTGAGCCACTGCTTCTTGATCTTGTTCCCTGATCTCTAACTGCTGGGTCAACTCTTAGGGGTGTCTTATCAATAGAGTAATTTACCTGGGAGGATGTTTTCCCGAAAGGCACTATATGTACTTCTTTGCATTCAGTTTTAGTTGATGGCTTTGGCACCAGTCATTTGTCTGCATTAGACCCTCTTCTAGGATGTAGGTGTTATGGGGGAAATCTATGATATTTCCCAATTTGCAGTTATCTGTGAACTTGGTGAGCCAGAGGCCCTTGACAATAGTCTCAACCTATGAGAAGTAGATGCCAAATAGGAGTGGGCCCAGCACAGAGTGCTGTGGTACTCTGCTGGTGATCTGCCTCTTGGTGGTGGTGATCTCAACAATCCTGACTTCTTTGTCCTGTCTGTAAGCCAACTGGAAAACCACTGAGTTATTTATGGATTTATGCTTAGTTTGGTGAGTTTATCCACAATAGCTGATTGGAGTATTGTAGTGAATGCCTTAACCAGATCTACGTAGGCAGTATGCACCATTATCCCTTCATTCATTCATTGCCTTTGATTACCTTTTCAAAGAAGTCTACCAGGTTAAGTAGGCATGACTGTCCCTTTACAAAACCAAACTGGTATAGTTCCAGTGTCTGTAGGTTGACAATGTCCTTTTTGATCTTTTCCATGCTAATTCATTCCATGGCTTTGCATGTTAGACTAATCAGACTAATGGATCTGTAATTTCTGTGGCTGGTTAATTGTTCACCTGTGTGAAGGTGGATAACCACTGCCATCCTCCATTTGCTTTAGTTGAAAAGTGACTCAAGTGATCCTGATAGGTCATGTTTCAGGCTATGTAGGAGGCAACCTGGGATATTGCCAGGCCCCACTGGGCTGTGTGAAAGTTGCTATGACCTGCTCCCTGCTGATAGTTGGTGGGGTTATGCTGGTAGGGGGTTCACAGGGGGTGCCAAGGGGGGAGTAAGGGCTACAGTTTTGAGCTGATCTTGTCAGCCAGCAGATTTGCTATGCCACTCTGCTCAGTGAAGATGGTACCATGTATTACCAGTTTTGCAGACTGTTGCATGCTACCTTTGAGATTTCGGACATAGCAGTAGAAGGCTCTATGCTTGTCTTTAGACTGAGAGGCTATCTTGCCCTTGTAGTTGACATTGTTAGATTTACTTTATCTTTTTAGTTTCCTCTTTAGTTTAATTAGTGAAATCTTGTCATTATGAGAGTTCCTCTTTCTGATTTTGACCATGACCTTTTTCCTTTTGTTACATACCCTGCTAAGAGGGGTCCACCAGTGTGGTTTGTTTTTGGTTTACTTCTGGTAGGTATAGAAGTCTCTATGCAGCCATTTACATATCTGTACAATGTTTCTGTGAACAATTGTGTATATCCTGTTTTGAACTCATAGTTAGGCAGGGGAATGAAGTTTGACAAACTGTAGCTTTATAGGATGCAGGTTCCTTTGGAATAGTTCCTAACTGTAACAGGTTTTGCTGGGTTTTCCAAGCTGATTTTTATTTCAAAGGAGACAGCTATATGATCTGACCTCACCAGTGAGGACATGACACAAGATGAGGGGGTGCAGTGCTCTCCCATATTAGCTTGGAATAGCTCTGCCATGTTTGAACATATGGTTGGAGTGCACACCAACTGATCAAAGTCATTTATGTTAATAGATTTTGGAAATGTTCTGCCTGCAAGTTGGAGGCAGTGTATGTTTCCGAGTCTATAGAGGGGTAATTAAAATCTCCCAGGAATAGAATGTTTGACTGGATGGAGAGTGCCTTCAATAGGTGTAGATAAGAGTTGTGGGATTCTTGTGACATAGATGGTGACCTATAGCTTGCTTAGATATGGTAAGGGAATCTGTCTAGGATGATTAGTGTATGGATGAACTCCAGGGTATCATCCTGTTTAACCAACCTAGAGGTATACATGTTGCTAATGTAGATTGAGACACTTCCACCTTTAGTCCCTGTCTGTGTGGCTGATGGTCTAAATGTGTGGTAGGCACTGTAGCCTTGCACTGCCAGGGTACTTTCTGAGGTTTTCAGCCATGTTTTAGTAATTTTCCAAAGTGAGGAGAGCTTGTTGAGGTGTGCAGTTTCTTGTTAAGGCTCCTAGCACTGAGCAGCAACACCTTTAGGTTACTTTGGGTTTTATTTGCTATGTTGACAGGTTTGTCACTTTTATATTGCCTAAAAAAGGTTCTAGGGGATTGGATAAAGTTTTAGCAAAAAATTATTTTATTTATTATTTGTTTATTTAACATTTGTTGACCATGCAAGCCCGACTAAGACAGAGCCTATTTTCCATGGACGCCCAGATAGAAATGCTCCAGACGTATATCTTTGGAATGGGGAGGAAACCTGAGTACCCAGAGGAAACCCACTCGAATGCAGGGAGGACATGCAGACACCACAAAGAAGGCACCTCAGCCAAGAATCGAGGACCAGAGAACCTCTTGCTGTGAAGTGAGAATGTTAACTTTCTGGCAGCCTAGGAAGGAAAGATGCAGTCCATCTTTGGCAAAGCTGTGTGATCGGCTGACCATGTCCTCCCAGGCTGACAGATATTGAATCCCCCTAGACTGACACCAGAAACTAAGCCAGTTGTTAAAGTCAGTCATTTTTTGTTCATACCATGGCATCATCCTTGGTGAAAGCAGAATGCTGTTCACTGCAAGGCACATACCAGACTGTGACACATATTCAGAGAGGTTCTTAGTGTCTCTCTCTTCATATAGTCCACAGAGGTACATCTGAGCCCTTTTATACCAACATGGACTGTGACAGAATAATACTGGTGCCTGTGGTGCAAAGACCTGAGCGTGTGTTTAACTTGGCAGATCTTGGCTCCATATAAGCAACTGACCTTAATCTTCTTCTTGTCCATTCTGGTGAGTGGGGCATCTGTGTTATACAATGCAGTCTCCTATGATAAGAGTCATGGATAAATTATTTGCTTGTCTTATGGGCTTTGTTTTGGGGGTCAATTGGATGTAGCCTTATGTGTGGTGTTTGGTATTGCATTTGATAAGTGCTTTAGAGATTCCTCAGGATAGGCATTGCTGTTTGCAGATTTCATAGGTTCATAGGTAAATACTAGTTTAACAACCACTAGGACCTTTATAAGCCCAACCAATCAACCCAACCCAATTGTGTCCTTATGTATCATGGGCATTTATTAGGAGGGGGAAGTTTTTAAAGGATATGTGGGGGGGGGGTATGTTAGGGCATAGTTACTGTCTGTTTCTGTCTATCAGACACATGGGGTCCAGACCCAGCACAAATTTTCAATTTCCCCACCATTGGTCATGGTTGCACTTAAATAGGGTTAGGGATGGACTCTGTTTCACATGGATGGGGAGCCTGTTGTATGACATGGGGATCCACTGAGACCCATATCTGTCTCACCAACATGCCCTATTTATGTTGCAAGAAAAATTTAAATACTTTGATCTTATGGTTCTGATGATGTTTGTTTTGTAGATGTGTAAAAGGTCCATCAAAGCTGGATCTGAGGATGCCTTGTATGCAAGGCATAAATCGCATCTCAGTAACTTGTAGGAGACTGAGTATAGAGGTAAGGCTTTAGGGGGATCCATGTAGGACAGCGTGTTTATACCCTGGATTGTCCTGGTAAGAAACATTTGTGGGCACTACAACTATTGCATATGTCTGGTCATCTACATGTTGAACGGGGCATTATACTCTATGATGGTCCTGATAAGGGCCAAATAAAATTATACTATGACTTCCTTGGAACTAGATACCATGCTGTTATGTATAAGTTGGGCAAATTAGAATGATTTTCTTATTGCCTTGGCCACATATTGGTCAAACACCAGATTTCTGCCTATGTATGTTCCCAGATCCTTGACTGCTGGGTCAGCTTTTACACGTGTCTTATTTTTGTAATAATTAGCCTGGGAAGATATCCAGGACTTTGGTACTAGTCATTTGTCTGTGTTATACCTTCTTGCAACATGTTTGTGTTGTGGGGGACTCTATGATAGCTCCCAATTTGCAGTCATCTACAAATCTGGCCTGCCAAAGGCCCCTAACATTAGTATTTTCCTCCAAGAAGTAGATGCCAAATAGAAGTGGTCTGAGCATGGAGCCCTGAGATACCTCGCTGGTGACCAGTCTCTTAGAGGAGGTGGTCCCATCAATCTTGAATTCTTGGGGCCTGTCTGTTTGGCATCTGGCAGTCCAGCATGTTATGTAGGGGTTCATGCCTAGTTTGGTGAATTTGGCAACTATACTTGCTTTTTATTTGTTGTATTCTGTATTACTTTATTTCCTTTTTCTATTTTGTATACTGTGATTTGTTTTCTTTACACTGTGTTTTACATGTATTCTGCTTTTAACTGCATATTAAAACTTGAAAAAGACACCACAGCTCTATCTCTTGTGAGTCAGATAGAAAATTTTCCCACCCTCCCACTCAGTTACTGTTGTGTCTTAAACACCATTGTCTTTCTAGTTGCCCGCCCCTTATGTTAATTTGACCATATATCTCATTTCCTCTCTGCTTTTACTGGTTGGTGTGAGTAAGCACAAAATTATCATTTTGTGAAATCACTCCCATTCAGCTATTTAAATGTATTGGCCATCCTACTGTATTGCATAGTACCAGAATAAAAAAGTGATCACCCCCTTTCAGTCTATCTTACTGTTTTAAAAATAGTGACTCTTCACTAAAACTTAACTTTTTAGACAGGTAAAACTTAAGTTACATACTTCCACATCCTACTCCTCTAGTGCACACTGCATTGTTTAGGATAAAGCATTTTTTTATCTTACCTTTAAGCATCTATTGCAAGACCACCAGTTATTGTAGCGCCCACATTCTGCCTCTCAGTAGTCATCTTGGGATTAGTGCTTCTGTTTTCTCCTGGTGAGAGAAGGAGTGCAGTTACATTATTTCCTGGAGACTGCTGATGACCAGAAAGCTTAATAACTGCTTTATAGGTGACAGGTTGGGATCTGTGCTTATATTCCGATCCTGGTGAGAGTAGGAGCAGAGTGTATTGATTCCTGACTCTTTCTGGTTGGAAAGTGAGTGTCTGTGCTTAACGTACCTGATTGGTCTGGTTGCTATTCGAGGCATCTACCAGAAAAAGGCTACAAGCCTACAGACCCTTGCGTCATCTGGGACAAGACTGTGGATCACCAAACAGGCAGCGGCCCTTTTCTCTTCTTGGGATTAGTGCTAACATTTTGCTTCTGGTGAGAGAAGAAGCAGAGGAGTATTGTATCCCAACAGAGTGAAGCTGTGCTGAGACCAGCATTAGTCGTAGCCAGGCAGCAGCCATTCATGCGACTCCCCTCATCATTCTTGACAAGCTAATTCTTTATTTTCAGTAAGCACTGCTTGATTTTTTTCTTACTTCGGAATATCTGCCTAAATACTTCATCTTTAAATTTTCAGGGTCTATGTATTGGTTTCCCCTTGACTGTTTGGCAGTGCTCTGTACAGACTCAGCCACTTTGAGTGACATTTTTCCTGTAAAAGGCATCAGTACTTAATGTATTGAGCTCATATCCAGGCATGTCTAAAAGTCACTTCCCTGTGCTTTCTCCTGTCAACCTGGTGAATTTGGGCATCCTGAGGCAATGTAGCACCTGCCTCATGTACACAGACAACCCTCTCCTCTTACCTCTCAACACTATGACTTGTGAGAGATGCACATATATAGCCAAATTGGAAGCCAAGCACTCTCAGGCTAAGAATAGATTAGCTAGTCAAGAGGAGAAGGTTAACACATGCACCACACCACATTCAACACGTAGCCCTCCAGAACATACACCACCACAACCCGCACATAGTAACATAAAACACACACTTACTTTTGTGGAGGCTCTCAATAAAAATCTGCCCAAACGACAGAAAACTCTGATACAGAAACGCAAACAACCACCACATCCCAGCACAAACCATGAGACACATAGCTCACATAAACTGTGTGCCACTCAACCAAAGCCCATAAGGCAAAACAACTTAGCCAATACACTAGTCATAGGTGACTCACTAGTAAGGCACACTGATGTCTCACTCACTAGGTTGAATAAGGAGAAAGTTATGGTCAGCTGACTGTTGGGTGCCAGGATCCACCACATAACGCACGCACTTAGGTCACTCCACAACAGGTACAAATATGACTCTGTCATTGTCCATGTTGGTGTGAATGACCTGAGACGTACCTCCCTGGACTACATAAAAAGAGACATAGAGGAGCTCTCAGATCTTGTAGCCCAGGCAGGTATGACCCTAGCTCTGAGTAGCATCCTACCATCACCCAGAATGATACCCCAGTACAAGCAAAAAATGATTGACTTCAATTGGCTATTGACAATTGGCTAAGTTTCTGGTGTCATTCTAAGGGGATCCAGTATCTGTCTGCCTGGGATGATATGATTGACAGACCTCAAATCTTCGCCAGAGATGGCCTGCTCCTGTCACCCCAGACATTCCGGATACTGGCCAAGGCTCTTGCCACCTCTATAGTGCCTTTTTTAGGCAATGCCTTGAAGACAAAATTACCACCATAGCAGCTACAAGCAAACAAAATTTGAGGGTAATGCTACTCAACGCCAGAAGTCTAAATCTCAAAATGCACTCACTCGAAGCACTCCTTAAAATGGACACATTGACATCTGTGCAGTGACCGAGACCTGGCTTAAGGCTCCAGAGAGCACCCCAGCACTACCAGGCTATAATTCATACCACACTTTTCGGCCCCTAAACCTGGACGAAAGCACTAAAGGTGGTGGTGTCTCCATATTCATAAAGGATATGCACACCTCCAGACTAGTAACCCAACATAACACATCAGAGATACTTCAGGTACAACTAACACTGAGTAAAACTGCAATCCAGGTTGTAGCCTGCTATAGATCCCCCACCATGTCCCAAGACTTCCACTCCACATTCCTAAACACACTGGAAAATATTAGGGTACAACCCAATACCCCTATACTGGGAAACTTTAACTACCCCTCCATTAACTGGGAAAATTACTCGTGTACCAACACACTTGCTCAATGTTTTCTGGAATTCATTAATTCCATTGCCCTGGTCCAACTCATTCTTACCCCCACCAGGGGTAGAAACATCCTTGACCTGGTCATTACTAACATAGGTGACCATTACTCTACACCAGTAATCAACTCCTCCCTTGTCAGATCTGACCACAAGCTAATCACCATGGATATCCACATCCCACTCTCACCCCCCCCCCCCCAAAGGAAACCACTGTAAAAACTTCTCCAAAGCCAATTTTAGACTTCTAAAAACAGAGGTGGCTAACTTCACGACACCCATGCAAATGGAAAACAGGTGCATGACTAAATCATACACCAATGCATTGAATACAATGAAAAAAAAATACTATCTTGTTTGCTCGTTTCCCACCTTTTCTAGCCAGTCCATATCCCAGGCTTTGCTTGTCTCAGGACTTTATTTTCTGTGTTCAGAGTTATCCAGACCTTGCTGTGGTAGAGGGAAGTCCTACTGCCTACCAGTGGGACTGGTGAGCATTGTACTGCCTATCTAACGCTAGAGGAGTGGTTTCCAGCTCTGAAAATGTAATTTGATTAGCCTTTTTGGGCTGATTTCTATCCCTTTCAACTTTCTGGCTTAAAAACGCATGTGTTTGCACATTTTTCGCATCATGCAGCACTGCAAGGCTACAGTTAAACTATTCCTGGTGCCAGAAAGTCTGCTTTTCAAATTTTCCCTTAGAACTAGCTGGTTTCTCAGTAGTAGCACTAAAATCTGAACCCCTGTGACTAGCACTTGCTCTAGAACCTGATGGAATGCACTAGGAAGCCTGAAACTGATTCAAGCACTCAGCTCTCCTTGTCAATAAGGAGAAATTAATTATAGGCACTAAACAGCCTATAATTGCAAAGTACCTTGCAAAGGTAAGGGAAAACAGCTTTCAAACTTTACAAGAATGCACTAGGGAGCCTGAAACTGATTCAAGCACTCATCTCTCCTTGTCAATAAGGAGAAATTAATCATAGGCACTAAACAGTCTATAATTACAAAGTACCTTGCAAAGGTAAGAGAAAACAGCTCTTAAACTTTACAAAAAAGCACCTAAACAGGCATGTCCAAGGGTCAGCTTCCGGTGATTTCTCCTGTCCACCTGGTGAATCTGGGCATACTGGGGCAGTGCGGCAACTGCCTCATGTACACAGACAATCCTCTCCTCCTACTACCCAACACTACAACCTGCTCTCTCCAGCCAAGATTGTGCTAGACAGTCAAGAGGAGAAGGTTAACACCTGCATTACACCTCAAGCAACTCCTAGCCCTTCAAACCCACACCATCAACACCCACACATAGCAACACTAAACCCACATATGCAGAGGCCCTTAACATTAACCTGCCCAAGCAACAAGGACCTCCAAAGCCAAAACGCAAACAAACACCAGTCACAGCCAAAGTGACACATAGCTCACAACACCAGTGTGCCACCCAACAACAGCCCCTAAGGCTAGAAAATGTACCCAACACTTTAGTCATAGGTGACTCTATAGTCAGGCACACTGATGTCCCATTCACCAGGCTGAACAAGGAGAAAATTACAGTCAGCTGCATGTCAGGTGCCAGGATCTGCCACATAACGCATGCACTCAAGTCACTCCACAACAAGTAGAAATATGACTCTGTCATTGTCCATGCTGGAGTGAATTACTTGAGATGTACCTCCCTGAAGTACATGAAAAGAGACATGGAAGAGCTCTTGGATCATGTGACCCAGGCAGGTATGACCATAGCCCTGAGTAGCATCCTGCCTTCTCCCAGAATTATACCACAGTATAAGGACAAAATGATTGACTTCAACAATTGGCTAATCTGGTGTCATTCAAAGGGGATTCAGTATTTGTCTGCCTGGGAAGACATGATTGACAAACCACGATGCTTTGCCAGAGATGGTCTGCACCTGTCACCCCTGGGATTCAGGTTACTGGCTAAAGCTCTAGCCACCCCTATAGTGCCTTTTTTAGGCAAGGTTCAAAGGATAAAACCACCACCGTAACAGATACAAGCATGCAAAATCTGAAGGTAATGCTACTCAATGCTAGAAGTCTAAACCTTAAAATGCACTCTCTCGAGGCATTCCTAAAAATGGAGAACATCGGTATCTGTGCAGTAACTGAGACCTGGTTCAAGGCTCCAGAGAGCACCCCTGCAATACCAGGCTACAATTCTTACCACACTTTTCGGCCACAAAACCAAGACCAAAACACTAAAGGTGGAGGAGTGTCCATATTCACCAAGGATATTCACACCTCCAGGCTAGTTGCCCAACACAATGCATCTGAAATTCTCCAGGTGCAACTAACACTAGGTAAGACTGCAATCCAAATTGTAGCTTGCTACAGATCCCCCACCATGCCCCAAGATTCTCACTACACCTTTCAAAACATACTAGAAAATATTAAGATACAACCAAACACCCTAATACTGGGTGATTTCAACTACCCTGCCATTAATTGGGAAAACTACTCGGGTACCAACTCCTTTTCCCAACGGTTCTTGGAATTCATAAATTCCAACGCCCTGGATCAACTAATCCATTGTCGCACAAGGGGAGCCAATATCCTAGACCTGGTCATTACCAACATGGGAGATAGATGCTCCACACCAGTGATCACCCCCTCATTGGTCAGGTCTGACCATAAGCAAATCACCTTTGACATTCACATCCCACCCCCACCCCCCAGTAAGGAAACCTCCTTAAAAAAACTTCTCCAAAGCCAACTTCATGCTACTGAAGTCAGAACTGACAAACTTCACAACACCCATGCAGACGGGATCTGGAAGTTTGACTGCAGAATCCTACACTAAGGCACTGTATGAGCACATCCACTCATGCATAAATCATGCCATCCCAAATAGAACCAAGATGCTCTTCTCCAAAAAAGGAAGCCAATCTGGTGGTCCCTGCTATAAACAAACTATACAACAGAAGGAAGAAACTGTTGCAGAAAAGAGGAAAATCCCAGGATGCAAAAAACTCCCTCACCAGCCTCAGTAAGAAGCTGAGATCTCCCATAAAATCCTCAAAAGCTAGTTACGAAAATAAAATTGCCAAAGATTCCAAAGGCAACCACAAGGCATTCTATAGTTATGTCAAGAATCTAAATGGCAATGCTCAGATCTGCTCTGAGCTACAACAGAATGGCATTAAATATACTGATCCCAAGGATATTGCCAATATCCTGGCAGATCGATTTAGTGCCAACTTCACCCCCCCTCTCACTCCCTAAAGGGCCCATCTCAATACCAAAAGATTGCCAAATTCCAATAATCATGGCCACACAGGTAGAAACCGCACTCTCCAAAGCTAAGACTACAGCATCCATGGGACCAGATGACATCCCAGGCTGTGTACAACATGAACTACAAAATGAACTGGCACCTCACCTAAGTGTCATGTTTAATCATAGCCTCACCTCAGGCTTTGTGCCCACTGAGTGGCGCACAGCTACAGTTATCCCGCTCCACAAGGGAGGATCTGCCTTGGATCCTGGGAACTACCATCCCATCAGTCTGACAAGCCTGATCTGCAAGGGCATGGAACGCATTATCATGGAACTTATAAACAAAGACATTGGCAACCTTCAAACACTGGACCCCACCCAGTTTGGGTTTGTGAAGAGCCGATCTTGTCTCCTGAATCTGATTGACTTCTTTGAATCAGTCTCCAGAGCTGTGGACAAGGGTAAGGTGGTCCACACAGCCTACCTGGACCTCGCCAAGGCCTTTGACACCATCCCCCACTCTGGAATCATAGATAAACTTACTAAGCTGGGCATAAATCCCTACATCACTCAATGGGTTGCCAACTGGCTTACTGACAGAACCCAGACTGTAAAAGTAGCCGACTCCAAATTCAGCTCCAGACAAGTGACAAGTGGAGTACCTCAGGGTTCAATCCTGGGACCACTCTTGTTTGGCATCTACTTCTCTGAAGTACAGGCCAACACTAAGGGACTCTGGCTAACAAAGTTTGCAGATGACTGCAAACTGGGAGCCATTATTGAATCCCCAAATGATGTGGATATTCTACAAAAAGGCCTTACAGAAACAGATGCCTGGTGCCAGAGCCATGGGCTCAAGCTTATTGCCAAGAAATGTATAGTTATTCCCTTTGGAAAAAAAACATGCACCCATGAATTACTACATAGGTGGCAGGACGCTAAACATTGAAAGTGTGATGAGAGACTTAGGGACACAGGTGGACAGTGGTCTCACTTTCGATAACCACATCGCCACAACAGTCAGGAAATCCTTCTAAGTGGCACACCTCATCACTAAGGGTTTTCATCCAGAAAAAAGGAGGTCATTGTCCCACTGTACTCATCTCTCATTAGACCCATTATAGAGTATAATGCCCCATTTGCTATGTACCTCACAAGACATCTGGAAAGGCCACAGAAATACCTCACTAAAAGAATCACAGGCCTAAAGCAGATGCCATATGCTGACCGTCTAAAAAAACTCCAGCTATACTCTGTGGCATATCATCTACTCAGAGGCAATCTCTGCTTAACATACAAGGCCATGTCAAACCCTGAGCTGTTGGACATGCTCCACTTAAAGAAATCCCAATCCCTCAGAGCCACACGCTCCAGTGATCTAAACCTTGTCATCACAATGAACAAAACATGCTGGAGGGATAGGTTCCTCCCCATACTCTGGAATAGACTGCCCATACATGTCAAGCAGAGTGCCTCATTGGCCCTCTTCAAAAGGAACCTTGATGATTGGATGGGAGATAGGAAATTCACCCCAGGGATCATGTCAGTCGCCCTGCTAGACAGGGGCCCAGAGAAGTAAATATTGTGGGAAGAAATATCCAGGGAATTGGGAATTGTTATGGCTAGGCTTGCATAGGCCCTAGGGCCGATAGCCTAGTACCAACCTATGAACCTATGAGCACATACACAACTGCATGGAATGGGCCATACCAAACAGAACCAAGACGCTTGCCTCCAAAAACAGGAAGTCAATCTGGTGGTCCCCCACTATAAACAAACTCTACAACAAAAGGAAAAAAAAAACTGTTGCAGAAAAGGGTGAAGTTCCAAGACTGGAAAAACTCCCTTGTCAGCCTCAGCAAAAAACTGTGATCCATCATCAAATCCTCTAAAGTTAGCTATGAAAACAAAATTGCTGCAGATTCTAAAGACAACCACAAGACATTCTATAGTTATGTCAAGAATCTACATGGCAATACTCAGATCTGCTCTGAATTACAGCACAATGGAAATACATATACAGAACCAATTGATAATGCTAGCGTATTGACCGACAGGTTCAGTGTGAACTTTACTCCCCTTTCACCCCATAAAGGGCCTATAACAGTACCTGAGGAATGCCAGGTCCCTATTATCATGGCTTCACAGGTAAAAATCGCACTGTCAAAAGTCAAGAATATATCTTCCATGGAACCTGATAATATCCCTTGGCTGTGTTCTATATGAATTACAAAGTGAACTGGCACCACACCTGAGTACCCTGTTCAATCGCTGTCTCATTTCAGGCTTTGTTCCTACCGAATGGTGCACTGCTATGGTCATCCCACTCCACAAAGGGAGAGCGACTACAGACCCTGGGAACTACTTCCCCATTAGAATGATGAGTCTGATATGTAAGGCTATGGAGTACATCATCATGGACCTTATAAATAAGGACATAGGGAATCTCCAAACTCTGGACCCCATGCAGTTTGGGTTTGTGAAAGGTAGATCATGCCTGCTCAACCTGACAGACTTCTTCGAGTCTGTCACCAGATCTGTGGATGAGGGCAAGGTAGTTCACACAGCCTGCCTAGATCTTGCCAAGGCCTTCAATGCCATCCCTCACTCAGGAATCATACACAGACTCGCTAAACTAGGCATAAACCCCTATGTCATAAGATGGGTTGCCAATTGGCTCACTAATAGAACCCACACTGTGAAAGTAGCGGATTGCAAATCTGACTACTGACCAGTTACAAGTAGTGTCCCACAGGGATCAATCTTAGGTCCTCTCCTGTTTGGCATCTACTTCTCTGAAGTTCAAGCCAACACAAAGGGACTCTGGCTGACCAAGTTCACAGATGATTGCAAACTGGGAGCCATTATTGATTCTCCAACTGATGTAGACATCCTACAGAAAGGCCTCACTGAGACCTATGACTGGTGTTGAAACCATGGCCTTAAGTTTATGCCAAAAAATGCATCGTCATCGCCTTTGGGAAAAACTCAGTTCCCACTAATTACCACATCGATGGGAGCCCACTGAACACTGAAGACATTATAAGAGATCTAGGGACACGGGTTGACAGCAACCTCTCCTTCGACCACCACATTGCCACTGTGGTCAGAAAGTCCTTTTATGTGGCACATCTCATTACCAAGGGTTTTGCATCCAGGAAGAAAGAGGTCATCATCTCTCTCTACTCTTCCCTCATTAGGCCAATCATCGAGTATAATGCCCCATTTGGAATGTACCTTACTAGACACATGCATCAAGCAACATTCTACAAAAAGGCCTCACTGACACCAATGACTGGTGCCAGAACCATGGCCTTAAGTTCAATGACAAAAAGTTCATTGTCATTCCCTTTGTGAAAAATTTGGTGCCCATGAACTACCATATAAGCGGTAGCCCACTAAACACCAAAGGTGTGATAAGAGACCTGGGGACACAGGCTGACAGCAACCTCTCCTTTGATAACCACATTGCCACTGTAGTCAGAAAGTCCTTCTATGTGGCACATCTCATTAAAAAAGGTTTCTCATCCAGGAGGAAAGAAGTCATAATCCCTGTCAACTCATCCCTCATTAGACCTATTATAGAATACAATGCCTCATTTGGTATGTACCTCACTAGACACCTACAACAACTGGAAAGGCCACAAAAATACCTCACTAAGAGGATCTTAGGCCTATAGACAGACTAAAAAAAACTCCAGCTATACTCTGTCTCTTATTGCCTACTTTGAGACAATCTCTGCTTGACCTACAAAGCCATGTCTGACCTAGAGCTGCTAGATATGCTACACCTAAAGAAATCCCAGTCCCTCCGTGGCACATGCTCCAGGGACCTAAACCTCATTACCACAATAAACAGAACATGCTGGAGGGACAGGTTCATAACCCAGAGACTTCCCATACTCTGGAACAAACTTCCCATTCACATCAAGCAGAGCACTTCACTGGCCCTCTTTAAGAGAAATCTTGACGAGTGGATGGAAGTTCATCCCGGGTATCACTTCAGTGGCCTTGCTTGACAGGGGCACTGGGAACTAACTTTGGGCTGCATGATGCCAACAAATCATCTTGGGCTAGGCTTATATAGGCTCCAGGGCCATTAGCCTAGTACACACCTATGACCCTATGAACCTATGGAGTACTGTACTGAACACCTTAGCCATCTCCAAGTAGGTGATATGCAATGTTTCCCCTCATCCTTTGCCTTGATGACCTTCTCAAAGAAGTCTACATGGTTAATTGGCATGACCTTCCCTTGACAAAACCAGATTGGGTTAGTTCCAGTGTCTGAGGATTGCATATTTCTTTGTTGATCATTTCCATGATAATTCATTTCATGGTTTTACATTTTAGACTAGTCAGGTCAATGGTGTCAGTTGATGGTCCACCTTTGTGAAAGGGGATAACCATTGCAGTCCTCCATTCTCGTGGCACAAAGCCTGTTTTCAGGCAATAGTTGAAAAATGACTCAAGTGGTCCTGACAGGTCATGTTTCAAGCTATTTAGGAGGCAACTCGGGATAGTGTTGGGGCCCATTGAGGCTGTATATTTTGTGTTAGTGAGCACTGCTGTGACCTGCTTCCTGCTAATTGTTGAGGGGTTATACTAGAAGGTATTTCATTGGGTGAGACAATGAGTAAGGGGCAGAAGTTTGAGCTGAATTTGTCAGCTAGTAGATTTGCTATGTCTCTCTGCTGAGTGAATGTGTCATCATTGACCACCATTTTAGCACACTGATGTGCACTGCCTTTGTGGTTACAGATATGGCTGTAGAATGCCTTGTGGTTGTCTTTAGTCTGTGAGGCTATCTTGACTTCATAACCAGCCTTGTTGGACTTAATTAGTCCTCTTAGTTTTCTGTTTAGTTTAATTAGAGAGCTCTTACCATTATGACAGTTGCTCTTCCTGATATTAGCCACGGCTTTTTCCCATTTGTTATATACACTTTTAAGGTTAGGATTCCACCAGTGTGGCTTGTTTTTAGAGTTTGTTTTGGGCTTACTTCTAGTAGTTAAAGCATCATCTATACAGCCATTTTCATGGTTGCACAGGGTCACTGTGAATAATTCTACACAGGTTGCTGTGAATTCTGGGTTAGGTGTGGCATTGAATTGTGACAAACTGTCACTTAATATGATGTAGTCTGCTTTGGAATAGTTCCTAACTTTTACAGGGTTTGGGGTTACCAAGCTGATTCTTATTTCGAAGGAGACTGCTTTGTGGTCCGACCTCACCAGCGAGGATGTGACACTGGAGGGGCTGTGCAGTGCTCTTCCATATTGGTGAATACAAGGTCCAGTATGTGTGAACAAGGTCCAATATGTCTGAACCTATCATGGGTGTGCACACAAGGGTATTTGGGTTAATAAAGTCCAGGAATCATTAATAAAGTCCAGGAATCATTGTGCCTGTAAGTTTTGAGGCAGTGTATGTCTTTACAGGGGTAGTTAAAGTTGCTCATGAAAATGGTATTTGGTTTAATAGTGAGTGTCTTCAGTAGGATTAGATATGAGCTATGGGATTGTTGGGACAAAGAGGGTGACTTGTGACTATAGCTTGCTAGGATAAGGTATGAGACTTTATCTGTGGTGATTTGCACATGGATAAACTCCAGGGCATCATCCCGTTTAACCAGCCTACAGGTATACCTGCTGCTAATGTAGATCAAGGCTCCTCCACCTTTTGTCCCTGTATTAGGGTAGGCTATTGGGGTTTAAGACGTCTCCTAGGGTGACATCTAGGATTAGGGACCAGGGTTGAATAGTGCTAGGATATGACATCAGTGCTATGATATGGTATTAGCAGTATCTGATGTGTAAGCTAGCTGCTCTGAGCAAGCTGTGCAGTGCTTTATTAAATTACAGGCTGCAGTCCTAATATTAGTTTTATAGGTAAACTTAACTGTCCAGGCATTTTGCTTCTGTACAGGGCACTGCCAACTGCCACTGTGTGGTGAGCAGCTAATTTATAGAAGCAGAAGTGAAAGTGAAATCTAACTCCTGAGCCCACCGACCAATAAAACAACTACACTTTGAGCCCCTCTGGTATGCTTCTTGGCGCAGAATAGACTAGTCAAACACCTTCTACCGTTAGATGGACGACTTTAGTGCTCTTAACAAAAAAGCACAGCAATAAAGGACCTGCAGTGCAATACAACAACAAACTACTTATTCCATAGCTAAATCACCCTTTACAAGGCTATTACAAGACAAAACATTCAAGTACCAAACAGTAAAGGAAAATTTTGATCTGGAGCAGAAATGCACTTTAAATGCTTAGAAAATTGCAAAACACAAGCAGTGGTCTCTTAGACAGTGAAAAACAAGTGGAATAATACAGTTTGGGGACTTATCTTTGCCTGGATGGCACTGAATTCAGAAACATTACTTAAAGCAGAGACAAATAGCCAAGGTTTGCTGAGATCTGTTGAAATCAGCTTTAGCATTCTTCTGTCACACAATCCCTCTGGACAGTCTGTGTTAATTGGCTGTAGCCCCTCTGATCATAGTTTTGACCTCCTCAATCAGATTTCCCATCTCTTCAATCACCCCTCCCAGATGCTTGAAGCTGTTAACCTTTTCTACTTTCTCTTTATCAATTTACAGCTTCTTCTAATCTCCCCCATTGGTTGCCATTACATCTGTGTTATCTGTATTCAGTTTCATCCCATGCGCCTTCAGTTTTGCATTCCTTTCCCTATCATTTGCTGAAGTTCTTGTTCAGAGTCTATCTGTAATGTCACATCAACTGCATACCAAAGTTTTGTTCACCTGCCCCCTCCAACCTGTTTGTTAATGTAGTCCATCACCAGAATGAACAGCAGTGGGCTCAGATCTAAAACCTAATGTACACCCACTCCTACTGGAAACCCCTCTGTGGGTCCGAAAACTGTTGATACTTGTGTCATTGGGTCTTTGTACATAGTATGCTCAAATTCTACCAATGTTTCCAAGTGCTTTGAACTATTGTATGACTTTCCAAATCAGCTTTTCTGGCATCTTTTCATATGTTTTCTCCAAGTCTAGGCATGTCCAGTAGGACTCATTCCTCTTCTATAGCTTCTTCTTAACTATCTGTTTCCTGCAAACATTGTGTTAGTTGTGCTGCATCCTGATCTGAATCCAAACTGCTCATTTTACTCCAGAACTTATTTGAACTTAATTTAACACTACTTTGCATATTGTTTGCATGATTTTCTTATAAAATTTGACTTACTCTGCTAATTGTTTTAGTTTCTTTGAATTTTTGTGATCACTTATTTGTCTGATGAAGCATCCTGAGAGACGTGAAAGCACTTACTACTTCGAATAAAAGAATTATTTTTTAGCATCTACCCTGGGATTTATCATTTTGTGTACTGCCTCATCTGGTTTGCTTTGATTGTCGTGGCGTATCTACCTCATATATATTTTTTGGTTCTTATCACAGTTTTTTGTGAGGTGATACCTTACCCTGGAGCAGTGTTTTTTGGTTTGTGCTAAATTATTAATATCTATAATGCAACAAGAATTTAAACTAAAAAGGATACCGCTTTGTGAAGTAACACATAAATTACAGGGAGTGGTTACATTGCTCAGTCAGAAAACATTGTGTCTACAGAAAATTACATCATTTTTCCAAGAGAGAAGGTAGAAAAAAGAGGCAAGGGGTAGGCTAAAAGGAAGAAATCAAATTGATCTTGGAAGCATTAAAGAACATTTCTGGAAGAAAAAAGGAGGAGAAAGGCAGAAGCTGACAACATGGCTCAAGCTGTGGACGTAAAAAGCCATCTGAATGAGAACTGTGTGCTTGCAAATTAAATAAGTAATACAAACACTCAGATTAATAAGACTAATGGTGTTGAAGATTATTCCTTTGTAACAATTTACAGATCAGACATTACTGAATTAGAAGTAGGAGATTTTTCAAATCTGGTCAGAAAAGATACAATAGTAATTGGAGATTCAATTACTGGATGAAGTGATACTTACATTTTAATGACCATTGAATAGTGTTATGCCTGCCAGGAGCAAAAATACACAATATAAGTAAGGTTTTAAAATACCTTAATGTGAAGAAGTATAACCGGGTCTATATCACATCATCGAACAACCTATTCATTGAATGCCTCTTCATGGAACTTTATTTGTCAAAATGTCTATCTGTTGAACAGTAAATTTTTTTCTCAGGGAAAATAACCACTAGGCCAACTACTGATCATCACAAAAATCACAAAATTTAAAACCCACTCAGGTGGGGGGCTATGCCCCCCACACCCCCCAATTAAATATACCAACTCCAAGATTGCACTACAGTGGGGAAAAGGGCAAATTTCCAATGATGGCCCACTGTTTCTTTCCTCTGGGAAAATTTTTCTAAGATGATCATTTGATGTTTAAAGGTTTCAACAAATAAAGTTTGATGAAGAAACATTCGATGAATAGGTCATTCAAAGATGTGATATAGGCCAATATGGAGCTGTTTTTATTCATGTTAGTTCAAATGATCTCATCTTCAATTACTGTCTGACTGTTAGCAGGGAACTTACAGCCCTCAGAGATAGCATAGGCTTTACAGGTGCTAAGACATTTTTGAGGCAGTGTATGTCTTTACAGGGGTAGTTAAAGTTGCTCATGAAAATGGTATTTGGTTTAATAGTGAGTGTCTTCAGTAGGATTAGATATGAGCTATGGGATTGTTGGGACAAAGAGGGTGACTTGTGACTATAGCTTGCTAGGATAAGGCATGGGACTTTATCTGTGGTGATTTGCACATGGATAAACTCCAGGGCATCATCCCGTTTAACCAGCCTACAGGTATACCTGCTGCTAATGCAGATCAAGACTCCTCCACCTTTTGTCCCTGTATTAGGGTAGGCTATTGGGGTTTAAGACGTCTCCTAGGGTGACATCTAGGATTAGGGACCAGGGTTGAATAGTGCTAGGATATGACATCAGTGCTATGATATGGTATTAGCAGTATCTGATGTGTAAGCTAGCTGCTCTGAGCAAGCTGTGCAGTGCTTTATTAAATTACAGGCTGCAGTCCTAATATTAGTTTTATAGGTAAACTTAACTGTCCAGGCATTTTGCTTCTGTACAGGGCACTGCCAACTGCCACTGTGTGGTGAGCAGCTAATTTATAGAAGCAGAAGTGAAAGTGAACTCTAACTCCTGAGCCCACCGACCAATAAAACAACTACACTTTGAGCCCCTCTGGTATGCTTCTTGGCGCAGAATAGACTAGTCAAACACCTTCTACCGTTAGATGGACGACTTTAGTGCTCTTAACAAAAAAGCACAGCAATAAAGGACCTGCGAGTGCAATACAACAACAAACTACTTATTCCATAGCTAAATCACCCCTTTACAAGGCTATTACAAGACAAAAACATTCAAGTACCAAACAGTAAAGGGAAAATTTTGATCTGGAGCAGAAATGCACTTTAAATGCTTAGAAAATTGCAAAACACAAGCAGTGGTCTCTTAGACAGTGAAAAACAAGTGGAATAATACAGTTTGGGGACTTATCTTTGCCTGGATGGCACTGAATTCAGGGGAAACATTACTTAAAGCAGAGACAAATAGCCAAGGTTTGCTGAGATCTGTTGAAATCAGCTTTAGCATTCTTCTGTCACACAATCCCTCTGGACAGTCTGTGTTAATTGGCTGTAGCCCCTCTGATCATAGTTTTGACCTCCTCAATCAGATTTCCCATCTCTTCAATCACCCCTCCCAGATGCTTGAAGCTGTTAACCTTTTCTACTTTCTCTTTATCAATTTACAGCTTCTTCTAATCTCCCCCATTGGTTGCCATTACATCTGTGTTATCTGTATTCAGTTTCATCCCATGCGCCTTCAGTTTTGCATTCCTTTCCCTATCATTTGCTGAAGTTCTTGTTCAGAGTCTATCTGTAATGTCACATCAACTGCATACCAAAGTTTTGTTCACCTGCCCCCTCCAACCTGTTTGTTAATGTAGTCCATCACCAGAATGAACAGCAGTGGGCTCAGATCTAAAACCTAATGTACACCCACTCCTACTGGAAACCCCTCTGTGGGTCCGAAAACTGTTGATACTTGTGTCATTGGGTCTTTGTACATAGTATGCTCAAATTCTACCAATGTTTCCAAGTGCTTTGAACTATTGTATGACTTTCCAAATCAGCTTTTCTGGCATCTTTTCATATGTTTTCTCCAAGTCTAGGCATGTCCAGTAGGACTCATTCCTCTTCTATAGCTTCTTCTTAACTATCTGTTCCCTGCAAACATTGTGTTAGTTGTGCTGCATCCTGATCTGAATCCAAACTGCTCATTTTACTCCAGAACTTATTTGAACTTAATTTAACACTACTTTGCATATTGTTTGCATGATTTTCTTATAAAATTTGACTTACTCTGCTAATTGTTTTAGTTTCTTTGAATTTTGTGATCACTTATTTGTCTGATGAAGCATCCTGAGAGACGTGAAAGCACTTACTACTTCGAATAAAAGAATTATTTTTTAGCATCTACCCTGGGATTTATCATTTTGTGTACTGCCTCATCTGGTTTGCTTTGATTGTGGCGTATCTACCTCATATATTTTTTGGTTCTTATCACAGTTTTTTGTGAGGTGATACCTTACCCTGGAGCAGTGTTTTTTGGTTTGTGCTAAATTATTAATATCTATAATGCAACAAGAATTTAAACTAAAAAGGATACCGCTTTGTGAAGTAACACATAAATTACAGGGAGTGGTTACATTGCTCAGTCAGAAAACATTGTGTCTACAGAAAATTACATCATTTTTCCAAGAGAGAAGGTAGAAAAAGAGGCAAGGGGTAGGCTAAAAGGAAGAAATCAAATTGATCTTGGAAGCATTAAAGAACATTTCTGGAAGAAAAAAGGAGGAGAAAGGCAGAAGCTGACAACATGGCTCAAGCTGTGGACGTAAAAAGCCATCTGAATGAGAACTGTGTGCTTGCAAATTAAATAAGTAATACAAACACTCAGATTAATAAGACTAATGGTGTTGAAGATTATTCCTTTGTAACAATTTACAGATCAGACATTACTGAATTAGAAGTAGGAGATTTTTCAAATCTGGTCAGAAAAGATACAATAGTAATTGGAGATTCAATTACTGGATGAAGTGATACTTACATTTTAATGACCATTGAATAGTGTTATGCCTGCCAGGAGCAAGAATACACAATATAAGTAAGGTTTTAAAATACCTTAATGTGAAGAAGTATAGCCGGGTCTATATCACATCATCGAACAACCTATTCATTGAATGCTTCTTCATGGAACTTTATTTGTCAAAATGTCTATCTGTTGAACAGTAAATTTTTTTCTCAGGGAAAATAACCACTAGGCCAACTACTGATCATCACAAAAATCACAAAATTTAAAACCCACTCAGGTGGGGGGCTATGCCCCCCACACCCCCCAATTAAATATACCAACTCCAAGATTGCACTACAGTGGGGAAAAGGGCAAATTTCCAATGATGGCCCACTGTTTCTTTCCTCTGGGAAAATTTTTCTAAGATGATCATTTGATGTTTAAAGGTTTCAACAAATAAAGTTTGATGAAGAAACATTTGATGAATAGGTCATTCGAAGATGTGATATAGGCCAATATGGAGCTGTTTTTATTCATGTTAGTTCAAATGATCTCATCTTCAATTACTGTCTGACTGTTAGCAGGGAACTTACAGCCCTCAGAGATAGCATAGGCTTTACAGGTGCTAAGACATTTTTCACAAATGAAATATAGAAGGGAGAATCAGGTCAGAGTGAATAAAAAGATTCTTTGGGTAAACGCCTATGTGAAAAAATGGCCCATTTCAAAAAATGAAAATTTGTAGAACATCCAAACCTAATTTTGTATTTAGACAGGATGGAGTCCATTTGTCAAGACAAGGGAAGATAATTTATGCAGTAGATATATTACAATATTTGACTAACACAAGAATGGATTCTTGCCAGGTCAAAAATGTAACAGTTCAGAGATGGCAACATTTGATGTATCTGTACTAGTTGTTTATGCTAGGAATATTAGCAATATTTTTTTATTGGAAAATTTGCTACATTTCCACAATATTAATGTTATATTTGTGAAATATAGTTAAAGAACAATGACTGGAAGCCAGTTATGACAAGGTTTAAATGATTTCACTGCAACAGAATTCGAACAAAAATCAGGTGGAGTTATTGTAATAGGGATTAAAGATTGTTATGCAACCTCTGATTATTACTTGTTCACTGACAGTACCAATACTGTAGATTATGTTACTGCAACAATAAACACGACCCTGGAGCAGTATATAGACCACCAAAGCCAAGTGCTAATGACCCAGAGAAATTCATACATTTCTTGCATGAAATAAATGGGGGGGATGTAACAGTGCCTTGGGAGTTATATTTACCAGAAACAGACTAAAATAACATTGATTCAACAATATTTGTATGGACGTTATTTACAGTGTGTGTGTGTGTGTGTGTGTGTGTGTGTGTGTGTGTGTGTGTGTGTGTGTGTGTGTGTGTGTGTGAACAACAATTGCTATAGATTGTAAAAAGACCTACTAGGAAGCAGGATGTACTGGGCGTTGATTATGTTCCTAAGGATATACTGACTTCATGTCAAGCCTTACCCACCATTGCTGTGCAGTGACCATGGGATTATAAAGGATAACTTAC
>NC_056728.1:1052749780-1052819780 GCF_019279795.1 Protopterus annectens
TTTCCATCAGTACTGAGGTTGTTAAAAACATCATTTGCTAAATTTATGGCTAACACAATGAACTATCGAATGCTGTAACTATGAAATTAATGACTTACAATTTTATTTAAAAATTCAGAATATAGTAAGATAATTAAATACATTTTACAATTTAAATATAACAGTACATATTTCAAAAATAAAAAAGAGACAAAATAAACTATTTACAATATATACAGATTGCTGAAACTATATTATAAGTAAATGGCACAAGCTGTGATTAAAAAATTCAATTAACAATTAAAATAAGCAGATCTGTGATGAAAAAGTTTCAGTGAGGGCTAATACTTTCAGCCAGGGATTGTCTTTGAGGTTGTTAGGAAAAATTCTGTTTTTCTTAGTTGTTGTTTCTTTAATAGCACTGTCTTTTGAGGAGATAAGAAATTCTTTAAATTGTGTAACTATGAAATTAATAAATGGGATGTGAATGCAGCAAAAAATAAAGTAATGTATCAAAAATATGAATCCTTCTACGTTGTTCCTATTTAAAGTGACTGTCTCGAGCAAGCAGAAATAATACATACAAATATCAATTATCTCTATCTCTGTGCTAAAGTAGTTCTTTTGCTATACTTCTATACAGCTGATTCAGTTAATGTGACTATTCTACATTTTTCATGAAATCCTACATTTAGAAGTTGCAATGCTGAATTCAGTGTTTTAAAGTGTACATATAGGTTCATATGTTCATAGGAGGTTACTAGGCTATTGGCCCTAGGGCCTTTATAAACCTAGCCATGTTATACCTTTGTTCCCTTATTGACCAAGTTGTATGGTCTATATTTGCAGTATGAGTGTATGATTAGCATCAACTGCCCTTATCCAAGAGGGACATAGGTGACAGCCCTCGGGGTAAATTTACAGTCTCCCATCCAGTTGTCTAAGTTACACTTAAATAGGGTCATTGAGGAGCTCTGTTTTACATGAATTGGGAGTTTGTTCCAGAGGAGTGGCAATCTCTGTGAGACATATCTGTGTTTCCAGCATGTCCTGTTGATGTCTTTTTCAGCACTAAATCTGCTTATGCTTGGATGGATATAACCATAACTGTACCTTTAATTATTATAGAGGAAGTAACAATCAAATCAGTTAACAGGCAGTTGTATCGATAGCTACTAGACACAATGTAAGGCACAGTGGTGCAGCTGTCAGTGTTGTTGCCTCACAGCAAGAGGTTCTCTGGTTTAATTCTCAGCTGGGGTACCTTCTGTGCAGAGTCTGCATGTCCTCCCTGTATTCGTGTGGATTTCCTCCAGGTGCTGCGGTTTCACCCACATTATAAAAACATGCATCTGCAGCATTTCTCCCTGGGCCTCTGCTGAAAATAGACTCTGTCCTAGTCAGACTTTCCTGGTCAACAAATGTTAAATAAAATAAAAAAAGTTGCTTATTATGGGGTCATAGGTAAATGCTAGGCTAGCTGCCCTTGTGGGCCATTTTACTCCTAACCAATTTCCCTTTTTATGCCCAAAATAACCTATAACATTTGGTTATATATTAGCCTTACCCATCCTATGGTCGATAATTATATATATTACCCCTAATGAGAATAACTGGGATCATAATTTGAGGAAACCCATGCATGGGATAAAGCATTTAGGAGCTGCCTCTGTCCTTCAGTAGTACAAGGGGAAGTCTTGTGGTAAATTTTCTGTTGTCCATCCATAAATCTAAGTTGTGCTTGAATATGGACAGGGATTACCTTTGTTTTATATGGATGGGGAGTCTGTTCCAGAACAGTGGTATCTTATATGAGATATACCTGTCCCTCCAAACTGTTCTGTTGATGTTACAGAAGAGGTTCAGATCCCTAGACTGAGTAATTCTCATTCCATATTACTTAGTGATGTGCTGTAATTCCATCAGTAATAAGTCAGAGGATGCCTTGTATGCTAGTCACAGGTCACCTCTTAGCAGTCTGCAGGATACCAAGTATAGTGGCAGGACTTTGAGTCGATCCATGTAAGACATGTTGTTTAAGACATGTATCCTTTTAGTAAGGTATCCCTTTGGATGTTCCAGTTGTTGCATGTGTCTGGACAGATTCATGCCAAAGGGGGCATTATATTGAATGACTAGCCTAATAAGAGCAAGTAAAGGGGGGCAATGACATTCCTAGAGATAGACACAATCCCTTTCTTTATAAGCTGTGCAGTATAGAAGTACATTCTTACCACAATAGACAATGCTGGTCAAATGTTAGGTCACTGTCCACATAAGTTCCCAAATCCAGAACAACTGTGTCAACTCTTAGTGGCGTATTGTCATTGTGGTAGTTCCCTTGGGTAGACAACTTCCCAAAGGATACAATAATGCTTTTTTTGACATTTAGTTTCATTCCATGATTTTGGCACCAGTTATTTGTTTGGGACAGAATTTCTTGGAAAATTTGGATTCAGTGACTGCTCCTAGCTTGCAGCCATCTCCAAACTTAGTCAGTCAGAGCCCTTTGGTATTGGCTTTTACTTCACAGTAGTACATGCCAACTTAGAGAGGTCCCAGCACAGAACCTTGGGGGATCCACTGGTGACTGGTCTTTTTGTGGAGATACCTTACCCAGTTTTGATTATCTGCATACTATCTGTGAGTCAGTTGGCAATCCAGCAGGTGACATGGGGGATTATTCCTGGTTTATTTAGCTTTTTTATTATGCCTGAATGGTGAATTATGTCAAAAGCACTGGCTAGGTCGAGGTATGTGGTGTGCACCATTTTACCTTCATCCATTGATTTGGTGACCTTTTCAAAAAAATCCACTAGGTTGAGTAAGCATGACCTGCCTTTGACTAATCCAAACTGAGATGGTCCAGTATATGGGGATTCCTCCTGTCTTGATTGATTAATTCCATGATTGCATCTTTTCAAGGCTCTGCATATGAGGCTGGCCAGAGTTATGGGTCAGTAATTGACTGGGTCTCTGGAAAGTCCGCTTTTATGCAGGGGGTGACTGTAGCTGTTCTCGATTCACTTGGTAAAAAAATCTGTATGGTGGCTGAGATTGAACATTGTTTTTCGGGTGTGGCTAAATCATGCTTCATGCTATTTAATTTACATCCAGGGATTTACTGGCAGATGAAATCATATCATGTCATACACTTTTTTAAAATATCTATGAGGATGCAGGAATTATACGTTAATTGCTAGGTATGTATAGGTAGTAACCTAACATTGTGACAATATATTGAACAATTAGAAAATTGATATATAGACTTTTAATTATATGACAAATAAAAATACATTTCTGTATGGAAAAGATTTACATAGGTTATACCTAAAAAAATGTCTGGTTTAATTAAGAAAAACTTATTGGAAAGTCTGTGGTTAACATCAACTTATATTACTATTTTTATTGCTACCAATGACTTTGGAATGGATGTTTATTCTTTTTGCTCAAGATCAGATGATGTGTGCAAATCTTGAAAAATTAACTGAATCAAAATTTGTAGCAGGTCACAGAGCCACTTCTCACCATTGTAATTCTGTTCACCCACTAAACTGGCTTGAGCTACCTAACCTCCTCACTTATACTCAACTCATCCAAGCACACAAACTCATTTACAACCCCTCTCTTTGTCCCTCCCTAACCACTACCTTTGAAATGTAAGAACCAGAATGACTTCTAAGATCTAATTCCCAAAAACTAATTAAATTGCACAAACCCACATGTTCAGCTACTCTCTTGCATGCCTCTGGAATTCTATACCCTCTCCTATCCGCATCACCAGTCGTCTCTCCTCATTTAAAACCTTGCTGCACTCACACCTGACTTCACAGTGGAAGTGCTCCTGTTCCCATCCTACCTAATCCGTCTAATACCACTTCCTACTCTCCTAAAACTAAATACGGCATCACTGCCTCCTATAATTCCACAGCTCCATTGAATTATTTGACCAGCTACTTAAGTTACCCTATGCTGCTACCTTTGTGTGAAAAAAAATGTATTGCTGAAAAAAAATGTATTGCTGTTTTACAAACTATACTGATGTATTTTATCATTGTTAACGTTTTCTTATTATATTTACTTTGCATTCCTATGAGATAATCTGTAATGTAAATGTGTAATGTGTACTATGTATTTGTATTTTTCTGAAGCTTTTCTCCCCAGGACTCCGTTGAAAATGGGCTCCTTGTGGCCCAATTGGACTATCCTGGCAAACAAAGTGCAAATAAAATCAAATAAAATAAAAATTAAATGTTATCCTATTAGAATAGTCATTAATATAAGTAAACTGCTTGCTTGTTTGTTTTTATGTGCATTTGTCATATAAATCTGAGAGCTGTTCTATAAGGGCATTCATTCGACTTTATCTGCTAAGAGTTTCAACAAGAAGCTCCACTCTCTGGAAGCGGTCCTCACCCGGGAGAGTGTTCACATGTGTGCAGTTACTGACACATGGTTTAAAGCTACAGTAAGCACCCAGGCGATATAAGGATATCACAACTTCCATACATTTAGAGCAGCTACTGCACATGAAGGCACAAGAGGTGGAGGTGTGTCAATCTACATAAAAGGTAAGCATACCTCAAGATTGATCAACCAATATGACAGGCTTGAGCAACTCCATGTCCAACTAACCTTAGGTAAAGTCCAATACCATATCCTTGTCAGCTGTATGTCTCATTCTATGACCCAGGATAACCATACCACATACTTGACTGTTCTGGAGTCACTCACAGTTCAGTTCAAAACCATATTCATGGGTGATTTCAGCTATCCTGCCATAAACTGGAATACATATACAACCACTAACATGCAGACTCAACGATTCCTGGATTTTGTCAATGCAAACACCCTGGACCAACTACTAAAGGTACATATATTCTGGATCTGGTATTCCCAAATATGAGGTAATGTTGCACTCTCCCTTGTGTAATGCCCTCACTGGTCAGATCAGCCCACAAAGTGGTAATCATTTAAATAAATATAAAGGCTGAACTCCCAGTAAACCCCAGAACCTTTTCCAAGGCTAAATAGTTCCTATTAAGTGAGGGCATAGCTAAATCCCCAGCCCATCTCAAATTCAGAGAACAGGGTGGCCTATGTAGAAGTGTTTAAGGAAGCCCTGTACAAGCATGTAAATTACTGGAAACAGCAGTTACACACCAAAATAAACTTAGGATAAGCTCCAAAAACAATCCCCCATGGTGGACCCCATTAAAAATAGGTTGTACAACAAAAGAAAGAAACTCTTGTCCAAAAACAGGAAGGGCTGTGCCCAAAAGACAAAAAACTCCCTCATCAGCCTCAACATGCAACTCAGGGGACTAATCAAGTGCACCAAAGTCAACTTTGAGGCAAACTAGCCTCCCACTCTAAGGATAACCATAAGGCATTTTTCAGACATGTACACAACCTTTAAGGGAATACCCAACAGTGTGGTGACCTAATAGTAAATGGAACTTCCTATTCTGAACTGAGGGACATATCAAACTTACTGGCCATTAAATTTAGCTCCAGTTTCACCCCCATCACCCACAGCCCCTCCCAGAATACACTACCATTTCTCCCCCAACTATCACTAAAGAACATGTCTTTACTGCACTCTCCAGAGCTAAAGCACTGCATCAGTGGGTCATGATAGTATCTAAGGATGTGTCCTAAATAGCTTGAAACATGACCTGTCAGGTCCACTAGAATCTTGGTTCAGCTACAGCCTCCAGACAGACTTCATCCCTAGTGAATGGAGGTCTGCAACTGTCATCCATTTACACAAAGGCAAACCATCAATAGACCCAGGGAACTACAAATCCATAAGTTTGACTGGTCTTATATGCAAGGCTATAGAAAAAAAATATTGTAGACCTGATAAACAAAGACATAAGAAATCTTCTAACACTGGACCCATCCCACTTCAGTTTTGTCAAGGGCATGTCATGCCTACTAAACTTGGTGGACTTCTTCAAGAAGGTCAGTAGAGCCATTGGATGAGAGCAAAATAGTACATGCTGCCTACTTTGACCTGGTAAAGGCATTTAGCACAATACTTCACTCAGGTATTAGAGACAAACTCACAAATTCAGGCACAAATCCCTATGTTACCTGATGGATAGCCAGGTAGCTCACAGATAGGATGCATGAAGTTGGAGGGAATCCATCTCCAACAGCAGGCCTATTACTGGTAGTGTCCCACAGGGCTCAGTACTGGGACCTCTCCTGTTTGGAATATACTGTAGTTCTTTGAAGTCAAGGCAAATGTAGAGGGCCTTTGGCTGACCAAATCTACTGATGACTGCAAGCTGGGTGCAATCACTGAATCCCCCCAAAGTTGTAGATATCCTCCAGGAAGGTCTGATGCAGACAAATAACTGGTAACAGAACCATGGCATAAAACTCAATGCAAAAAATGCATAATTATACCATTTGGGACAATGGCCACTCCTGCAAATTACACACTGATAATACTGCCCTTAGATTTGGCACAGTGGTAAATGACTTGGGAACTCAGGTTGACAGTAACCTGAACTTTGATCACTATGTGTCCATGGTAGCAAGAAAATCCTTCTATGTGGTACAATGGGTCTACTATTTTTGGTCGAAGTTTCAGTACTTCAAATTTCACTTGTACGAACCCACTTGTTCGAAGTACTGAAACTTCAAAAACTGACTATGGAGATCGTAATACAGCGCGGAATGAGACTATTCCCTTTCCCTCACTGTAGTGTGATGTCAGAGTTGGTATATATTTAAGTAGGGGGTGTGTGGGGGCCACAGCCCCCCACATGGGGGGTGCAGGGGGGGCTTACCCCCCCTGCAAAAGCATGTTTTTGTTATATATATTTTTTTAATTTGTGATGCGATTGGGTGCCTAGACTTCAGCAAAAGTGCACTTCCATTGAAGCGCACTTTTGCTGAAGAGGGGTTCGACTTTTTATTTTTGGTGAAGTGACAATTCGTTGTAAAGTAGTAGACCCAGTAGAACTTATAAGTAAGGTCATGGCATCCAGCTCTAAGGAGGTCATAGTTCCACTATACTTAGCCCTCATTAGACCAATAATTGAATACAGTGCACTCTTCGGCATGTACCTGACCAGACATTTTCAATAGCTGGAGCAGCCACAGAGGTTCTTCACTAAAATAATACAGGGTGTAAATAACATGTCCTATGTGTCCCACCTCAAAACCTGTCCCTGTACTCGGTGTGTTACAGACTACTGAGTGGCAGTCTATGCTTAACCTGCAAGACATTCTCTGATCCAGCCCTGATAGATCTGCTACACATTTGCAAAACAAACAGAACTAGAATTGCCTTATCTAAGGATCTAAACATTGTCTGTGACATAAACTAAACATGTTATAGAGATAGGTATGTCCCTCAGAGATTACCCCTCTCTGGAACTCCTCATTCATGTGAAACAGAGCTCTTCTCTAAACCTTCTCAAATGCAATTTGGACCAATGGATGGGAAATCAAAAATTCACCCCTGGCTGGTTGCTTGAGGCCCTTATGGACAAGGGCAGTTTGTAGATGTTCTAAGTCACAGGCATATACCAAAGGCATTCTAGCCCTGTAGGTATTGATAACTGGGAAATTTGGGGCTGAATGGCTAGGCTGAAAAAGGCTCTAGGGCCTTTAGCCTAGTAACCGCCTATGATCCTATGATATGCTTTACTTGAAGGACAGATTTGGAACTGATTAGTGAGGAGGAGAGGCAGAGAAAATTAATCTTTGGATGACTAGATACAGATTGGTAACAGCTCTTATATATGAGTATTAGCTGCCTATATGCAAAAAAAAAACAGACAGATATGAAAACAACATGTTGTAAGTAGTTAGGCTGTAAATTACATATTAAGATTTATATTCTATAAAGTGAAGCTCATAAGGAAAAAGCATCATATGCATCTGAAGAACGGTTAAAATGGAAGTTACATGTATTTACTGTTACATGCACTGTCTTACCATGAAATGTGTATCATGTATGTTTCATAAATATAACATCTATATTAATAAATAAATTATGGGAAATTCACCCCAGGGATCACTTCTGTGGCTCTGCTTGACAGGGGCACAGGAAAATAATTTTCTTGGGTGGCGAAAGCCAGGGTACATTTTTTGGCTAGGCTTATATAGGCCCTAGGGCCAATAGCCTAGTACCTACCTATGAACCTATGAACCTATAGAAAAGAAAAATCCTAGCACTCACATTAAAGGTTGAGATAAAAATGCTTTGTTTCCACAATGCAGTACTATCTGATTCAGTGACACATTAGCCACAATGACAGAAGAACTCATTATCAGCTAATTTGCATGTCTGTGAATCACCATTAACTACCATGAGTACTAATCAGCACTTCTTGCAGTAGTAAACACCAGCAGCTAATGCGAGAGCGCATTGTTCCGGAGATGAACACAATAAAACACATACACACACATATCAAATATCTGATGTCTCTATGTTATCAAAATGTTCCTGATGTCTATTTTTTCCTGATCTGGTACTTTTCCTGATCTGGTAAATCAAGTAAGTCACTCTCAGTCTCTGCCCTCGTAGCTCACAAAATGTTGCAGGCATTGAATAATGCCCAAGATCCTCACTACATATTTAAAAACAGCCTTGTTGCACTAAATTATGAGTTAGCACTGTGGGTTAAAGATGATATTTTCTGTGCCAGTGGTACAGGGTTTTAAGTGCCCCCTTTGTAATTTACTTTTTCTCAAGTCCTTGACCTTTACGTTATATCCTTCCTATGTAACGGTGGTACTGCAGAGCACTAATATCCTCTGGGGGAGGCTGGATGATAAATGGCTGCAATACTTTTTTAGTACCTTTATGGCATGCGATACAGTGCATCCTTGGTGCCTCCTGTCCCCTCAAACCTATGTTATGTGTAAGTGCTGATAAGGCATCAGATGAAAGTGTAATCCTTACTGGCTAATTTTTTTCTCATCCCAAATTTCAGCATTATAGCTAGTGTTTCCCCATGCCATGTTTCCAGAGTTATCCCTGGTGGTTAGTGTTTTCTTGACCCAATGTTGTAGGCTCTGTGCATTTGTTTAGAGTGTGTTGAAATAAGGCAGCCACACTAACTGACACACACACACACACACACACACACACACACACACACACACACACACACACACACACACACACACACACACACACACACACACACACACCTAACCTATCCCCTTACTTATCCCTTCCTACTGTAACCTCCCGTGAAGAGACATACTCACACATACATTCACACATGGAGCCCCTCACATGCACACACCTCCTAACACTACTTGACTACTAAACTCTCCAGCATTCACCTGTGCTATGATGGATGAACAATGCCTTTTACCTGTGTTCATTACCACAAGCAGCCATGAGCAGCTATGCTAATTTATGCAACTGAGCATTTCTCTGAATCACTTTGGCTGCATAAATGCCTTACCACAGACAGTTCTGGGAGACAGCACATGGCTAATTATAATACGCCTCTCTCCCAGAATGCCTCATTATCATCTAGCATGGGCACAGAGACAGCCCACCTCATTGATGGTCATCTTTATGCAAAAGCACTGCAGTAGGTCTGTTTATGAATGCAAGTTTTTTGAATTTGGCTCAAGGAATATGCATATTATACAAATATTATTTGAATTGCAATATTTAGTCTATGCAGTAAACTTCAGAATATGAAAAATATACAGAGAATGTGGAGAAACAACAAAGATATTGAAACAGAAATATGGAAACACTAAGACTACAGAAAGAAGGAATAAGAAATACATTGATTAAACTACTGTTTATTTACTTTTTTCCACAATTAACATTCTTATTTATCACTCTTTTGACTATTTGTTCATGATATAGATATGCAATATAAACACATAAGCATATCTGAGAGGGATAACAACAGCATAAATATTACATGTGATGTCAAAGATCATGATAATCAAAAGGTAAATGTAAATCATTTATAGACAACAGAAGTTACACAAGTAGTAGAAACATTTGGAAATCAGAAATATTGACCTATGAGGTAGAATGAAATGGAGAGATGAGAGGTGATAAAACAGAGAACAGGAAGAGGGAAGGGAAAAAGACAAGATATAACCAAGATATTCTCGAAACCTTATTTCATAATTGAAATATTCTGTAATATTAGGTTTATATTATACCAGCGGGAAAAGTACATATAAACTGGTTTACAATTACATGCCTGAGACTCAGAAGGTCGAGTTGAGCTGTAAAAAGTCTGCATGGCAACAGTCAGAATGTAGAATACAGAAGTTACTGACTGTCTGAGCTTGCCTTCCTTCCTGACCCATGTTGCTGCTTGATCCTGGGTCCAGAACAGTAGGGAGTATGTTGGTATTCAGCATGCTGACCTATGACCCAGGGTTGTGGCTATTGCTCTTCTCAACCTTCTGAGTGTTGAGCATCTGACAGAAAGCCATTTAAAGCATATACTGCATTATCATGTGTCATTGAAGATTAACAAATGATGTACAAAATCAGAAGGTGAACACCTCCCAAAAGTCTGTTCCTCTTGTCAGTCCCACTCTGTTGTCCCTTTGTTTTCCTTCTTTTGTACATCGTATTCTAAGATGAAATATTTAATGTAGAAGAGTAGGAACATTTAGCAAAACTTCAAATTGTCAGATTTGGTCTTCTCTCCTCTGTCTGCTGTTTTATCTGTGGTTAAAAGATTAACAGTAAGTTAAACTGATGCTTTTTGAGAAGTTATAGAGTAATCTGTTTAGTTACACATAACTACAATAGGAACTAAGGTTTTCCATGATGGAGTTGATATGTTTTTTCTTGCAAGTTAAATTGCACAAATCTTTCTTGATAATACATGGTATGTTTGTCAATTGATATGTATACATATTCTTTAACCTAGCAGAGAAACTTAACAATATAGGCTTTATACTAAGTATAATTTGCTACATTTATCACAAAATCAGTAAATCAAATGGATAAATATTTTATCAAAATATAAATGACAAATGTATCGGTTTTATCTTCAAATATTAAGGGATGATACCTAGGTTGTAAGTTGGCATTCTGAATACCAGCATACCCGAAAAACACACCCAATTCTAAAACTCCCTACTGCTCCAGACCCCGGATCAAGCACTAGCATGGGTAAGGAAAGGGGAGAAGTTTGGACAGTAATTAACATCGGTATTTAATATTCTGACTGTCAGCATGCAGAGTTTGTATAGCTCAGCTCGAAATTGTTGACTTGACATACAAAAACTAAGCAAAATTCTTTGCTGTAACTTTAGCAAATAGTAGTATTAATACAGGGCATAAAATGTATCTGTGAAAGATGGAGTTGTCAAACTTGATATACTTGAAACAACGTTTCTCCATGTTAAGGATAGTGGCTTCTGACAATGAGTGCCATACTCACATATTTGACTTTCCATTACATGTATTACTAGTATCCTTGGAGCTGATGGTAATTTATACAGGAATATACTGATATCTTCATGAAAGAAATTTCTGTGTTTGGTTTAGTTGGGGGAGGTTGTAGGATTATCCACTTTTATATGTCTTCAAAAATAATTATATAGCAAATTAACAAACACATAATCGTGAGTCAATACAACTTGTAGATAAAAGCATTGCTGTTTATTTAGGGATATACTCTAGGCTGACATTTGAAAAAGTATTTTACTGACTCTAATTCTGGTAAAAGGCTGCTACTGATTTTTTGGCTTATACTTTTTTCTCTACCACTTGATTTCCTACCTTGAAAACAGACAACAGGCAGTTCTCTGGCAAAACCATCTTTCTGACCTCCTTCCTACCTCCCTAGGTGTCCCCCAAGGCTCCATATTAGGTCCTCTGCTGTTTTCCATTTTCATAAATGACCTTCATCTTTCTACCCCACTCTCTACCTGCATTCAATACGCAGATGACTCCACTATCATCTGTTCAGGTACATCCCAAAATGAACTTCATACTCTTACACAAAAAGCTTTTAGCACAATAGAAGAATGGTTTTCTAACCACTGTCTTCTCCTCAACCCCCCAAAAAACAAACTTCTGCTCTTCACACCCTCCCACTTCTCCACCCCTCTACATTTCACACTCATATCCAGCAATGGTGCCATCATTGCCTCAGACCCCACCACTAAACTCCTAGGTATTACTATTGATAACCAACTAAATTTTGACACACACATAAATAATACTATTAAGACTATTAACAGAAAACTCGGATCCCTATACAGAATCAAACCTTTCCTTACTCTAGAAGCCAGAACCACAATAGCCAGAACTCACTTAATCTCTACCCTATTATACGCTTCCCCCATATTTACCAATCTTTCCAAAAATAACCTCAACAAACTCTCTAAATCATATAACAACATAGCCAGATTTGCGACAAACTCTCCCTATATAACTCATCACTGTCAGAACCTTAAACAACTAGGTTGGCTTGAACTCCCCCACCAACTACAATTTAACCAACTCACTATAGCTCACAAAGCCCTACATCAACCCAATAGCACCCCAATTCTTTCCACCCTCATAATGCCATATAAGAGCCTGAAGAATCTACCCCACTACCCTATCAAAAAACTCAGCTGGTGACTCTTTATTTTCTAACTCTGTGGGTAAAATATGGAATCTTTTACCACATGACCTAACTGCTCAGACCTCTCTTCAACTATTTAAAACTAACCTAAGACTTTTCTTCACTAACCACTGGTTATGTTCTTGTACCAATCCTGATTAACTCTCTGACCTCACAGTACTGAATACTATCGTACATTTTTACTAAATACTAACCTTTATTACTAATTGACTTATCATGCTAGTCATGACTACTATTAGCCATGACTAACTTTGAAAACTGTTTTTTTTTTTTAATTTGTTACCTAAAGGATGTAACATTCTGCTAATGTCAGTTTTCTTTATTTGTATCTCGGATTTGATCTGATTTTTTATTATTTTATATGCTTGTATGCATGTATGTATTTGTATCTATGTATGTATTCTCATATGTTTCTTAATATGTTTCTTCATATATCTTATAAGTTTTGTGGAGCTTTTCTCCCCAGGCCTCTACTGAAAATGGATATGTATCCAGTTAGACTAGCCCGGTCAACAAATGTAAAATAAATAATAAATAAATAAATAAATAACTAATCAGTAAGCAATCAATGTTTTTCACATAAGCCCTGACATTCATCCATATATGCCTAATGTGGTAGCTTCGAAAAGTGGTACTAATGGCCCATCCCCTTGTAGGTAGCTGGTGCCTTCTAATCTATGATATCTACAATGGAATTTGAGGTAGGGCATGTATCCCAGAATACTTCTCCCCAGTCCTTACCCTTGAGTGACATGATTGGACTTAGCATTGTCATTCTGCTTCCCACCCTGCTAGATCCTCTAATACCTGACCTACAAATTGACATGTGACATATAAATCATGCAACTTCAAACTTTAATGCCATGCTGCTAACAAAAGGCTATTTCTGAATCTAGTGGTTATTAAAAGCAAAAAAAAACTTTCTCAGGCACATTGCAAATCTTTGGTAAAACTAGAAACTTTAGAAATACTGGGCTTCATGTTGTTTCCTCTCAGACTTATAAAAAATGCTATTTTTTAAATAGCTAAGCCTATATATAAACAAGATGCACATTGCTCTTTCATGCATTTATTAGTTTGGATAGTTACATTAAACATTTGGCTTTTGTAGGCTGTATTGTTTCAGACACAAGCTCAAAAGTGCACTCAGCTGAGAATGCCACATATCTCCTGCTTCATCTTTGTTGATGAGCTGTGGACATTTATTTCCATCTGGCTATAATGCACACAGAGTCCTTCCAGAGTCATTATCATATACATGATTTTAGTTTAGTACTGTTAAATATTATGTCATTTATGAATACAGAGAACAATCCATTTTACAGCATTGATAGGCTGCATATACTCTGTCCCTAAGTCATATGACCTGAACCTGTTAGACAAATACAGTCTCTGTTATTGCTTTAACTGTTGTCAGAAGAGCTAGAAAATTCACTGGGTTTAGAAATATGGGCATACAGATATGAACATGGTTGAACAATGTTTTATTTATGATAGAAATTAGTAATAAAACAAAAAAGGGAACACTAGTTGAATAGGAACGATTACTCTTGATACTGGCATTCAAATTAAGATAGACCATTGTCTAAACTTGTTATGTAAGATCCATCTCATAGATCACTTTGCTTTTTGTTATAGATAAAAAAACAGGGTTGAAGCTGGGATTGCTTGTTTAAAATATGGTTTATTAGGTTAAAACAAGAGATGACTGCTTTTGAGCCTGTCAGAGTATCAACAGATCTAAGTTATGTATAGCAGTAACAAGCAAGATATGCTTTTCTATTTTCTATATGAAAAAACATGTAAATTACAACAATATTTTTACTCCAAGAGCACTTAAACAGATCACATTCAATGACAGTGATTAGAACAATGGTACACATATAGTTTGTATCTACTGTAACTGGAACTTTATACTCCTTATCTAAGTAAGTACAAAGTCATTGTATATCTAGTAGTGTATCAGTGTGCTAGGTATAATGTCAAATAACAGTGCAAACATCCAGTCCTGCATTTTGTTAAATGACTATAGTATATGATAAAACAAATGACAGGAAGACTGCATATTCCTTCCATGAAAAAAATATACTCTTCATGGAGAACTCTCTGGATTACCTTGATGGGTCTAGTGTATAGACTTAGAACTGTTGATGTAAAAAAATTACTGTATGTAACTGCCTTGTAATTATGTTTTTTTTTTGAGAAATGTAACTGTTGTTTTGCTGGTAACTGTCTGAAATTCAGTTGTTATTATAAATGTACTGTGATGGAGCTTTTCTCCCCAGGCCTCTGCTGAAAATGTTCTCTGCCCAGTCATACTTTCCTGGTTAAGAAAGACAAATAAATACATACTTGTTCTTAACCAACCTAGTTCTAAGGGAGCCTGTTATAATAATGACAGCAGTATTATGTGTGTGAGCAGGTGCATATTAATGGAACGAAATATGTTCTTGGTGTCTTAGTACAGCAACTGCTACTGTATTCATATAGGTTTGCCGTCTGATTATTAAGTATTGCTAAGATGCATGAGCAAAAACATAATATATATTCTTGTATTAGATGCTCCCTAACATGGAGATAATTGGGAGGGGTTTATGAATAGGGTCAAGTGAAATGCTGTGTTGGGAGAGGGGAACAGACTGCTGATTATCAGAACTCAAAACAATAACAACGTTTTTGAAGACTCTTGGCATAAATTGCCACATAATGTAGAAAGACAAATACATGTATTTTACAGTTTACAACTTTTACCTGTTTGCCTGTCACACAGTTCCTCACTGCTGTAAAAGTGGAATGTGATTAAAGTCAAATGTGTTGGGTCATTTTAGTAAAATTAATTTAAAAAGTTCAAAAAAATTACAAAATACCAAAACATGACAACTATCAAACATTATATTACATCATGAGAAAGTACAAGTACTACAGCTAAGAGGTTTACATTGCTAACATAGTCACAAACAATACCATACACTTACATTACATCTCTATGCTGTCCTCAGATGATAACATTAATGAGGAGACATTCCAAGGAAATTAAGTTTCAAAGTACAATGGCATTATTTCAAAAAGGTAAGACTTTTCATTATTTTAAATAATGCCATTTTATAGTAACAATATATCATGCCCTGGTGTGGGTAATGCAGATTTGCCCATTGCTGGCTTGAGCTCAAACTTTGCCTTCATGACTAAACTGGACCGGCCATGGACAAATCATATATTATTCACACCTCGGTATAATATATTGCTCATACAGGATTACACTAATCAGTTCATGCCAATATCAAAGCCACCAAATCCTACTCACCAGCAGGAAAACCTACTAAAAGACAAACACAGCAAGAAGCCCTGTGTGCAGTCACCAAATACCCAGAATAGTTTATTAGTGCTGTACAGACTGTACATGAACTTGTACAAACCACAGCAGCTGATGCGCATCAATGGTATAAAAGCATGGAGTAATACAAGCCACTGGTAATGTTGTGCCGACATGTGCATGGTGAGGTACTGTGATTAGTGTATAGACAGCATAATTCATTTCAATAATAAGCATGGAGTAATACCAGCCACTGGTAATGTTGTGCCGACATGTGCATGGTGAGGTACTGTGATTAGTGTGTAGACAGCATAATTAATTTCAATAATAAGCATGGAGTAATACAAGCCACTGGTAATGTCGTGCCGACATGTGCATGGTGAGGTACTGTGATTAGTGTATAGACAGCATAATTCATTTCAATAATAAGCATGGAGTAATACCAGCCACTGGTAATGTCGTGCCGACATGTGCATGGTGAGATACTGTGATTAGTGTATAGACAGCATAATTCATTTCAATAATAAGCATGGAGTAATACAAGCCACTGGTAATGTCGTGCCGACATGTGCATGGTGAGGTACTGTGATTAGTGTATAGACAGCATAATTCATTTCAATAATAAGCATGGAGTAATACAAGCCACTGGTAATGTCGTGCCGTCATGTGCATGGTGAGGTACTGTGATTAGTGTATAGACAGCATAATTCATTTCAATAATAAGCATGGAGTAATACAAGCCACTGGTAATGTCGTGCCGACATGTGCATGGTGAGATACTGTGATTAGTGTATAGACAGCATAATTCATTTCAATAATACATCATATGGGGTGTGTATGTGGAGCTTATGTGAACACTGATTGGCACTCACATGCAATATGTTTGGAGCTTTTTGTTCCCACTGCTTGCTGCATATCAAGGCTCTTTCTTGACCAGTTGTTCCATTTGGTCACAAACACTGGGGTGAGAGCCAGTTGAAATGGGCTATCATTTAACAACCAGGGGTTGTTTGGATTTTCTGTATGGCATTAACCTCACAAAACATGCTCACTACCATACCCATGGTTTGGTATGCAACAGGCATCCATTACGGAGTGTGGCTTGCTTTTATGAGTAACATGTCCCATCAAAACAGCTCTGCCCTCTTGAAACCAGTACTCTCATAGGGTCCCCAAGCTTCATTGGGAATTCAACAACAGGAACTTGTATCCTGAGCATGCTCTCCCACACCCTTCTCCAAGAATAGGTGAGACAGCATAACCACTTAACTCCTCTTTTCCCACAGTCTAGCAGGTGCCTGAGCTGCTAATTAAACTTTTATCACATAGGACTGTAGTTATGGCTTTATTCATCTACTTGATCACAAGAGTCAAGGACAGTAGAAGGATGACATCCCTTTAGTGTACACCAGCATCTCTTAGGTGTCAAAGGATGCCATTGAATACACCCCATGGGGGCCTTGTTAGGGGGCCCACCACAGCAAATTCTTAGAAATAACTATCCCTTTTCTGCTGCCCATTCAGCAACTACTGTAGCAGTCAGTTGCTTTTACATTTTGCTCCCTTTGCTGTATTTTCAATTGGCTGCTTGGGATATGGCCTTATCATATGATACCATCATACAGTGCAGGATAGTTCAAGCATTACACAAACCAGATTCCTACCTGTTTCATTTGTACATTGTTTTTTCTTTTTTTTAAGTTAGAGTAGTGCTTTCCACTGACTTTTGACTTTGGTGGGCTGTATTAATTGCCCATGATTCTACTGAATAGATCTTTAGATAGTATGTAACTTTTTTAATGAATGGAACATCATATGGGCAGTTTACCACTTTAATTTTGAGTATTTTTTTATTTGAAGTCTTAATGTTTTACATATATATTCTAGCAGTGTAATAATGGGTATGCTGCAGTTTGTTAGTGTTATAATTTAGTTATGGCTATTAGTTTAGATTATTTTAGATGGAATTTGTTCTATTTCATCAGTAATGCCATTTTTTGATTGAAATTGTGCTTCATGATTTATTTTACTTGGTATTCTTTTATTTTAAACTTATTTTATTATATTATGAATAGATTTTATTTTTAGGATATGATTTAAGTAGACCGTGTGTTTTTTTGACAGGGTGATGTATATGTGCATTTTGGGCACGCAGTGTGTGGAACGATATTTTAATTTTACATTAATGTGAAAGGAAGGTAAATGATTTCCTTTATTTTTTAAAGTACATATGAGTTTTTAATAATTGATTTAGTTACTGTAAACTGTTTTGGAGTTTTGTCTTGCTATGTGTGTTATATACATGCAGTGCATGAACTGTTAGTTTAGTTTTTCTTAGTAGCATAAATATAGGATGTTCAGAGAACTTTTAGCAGAATCGATGATGTACGAAGAATGGATGTAAGCACTTTTTTCTTTTTTGGGTTCCCTGCCTTCACTGCTGATTTCTGTCTTCTTCCTCCTCAGTGAATCCATTCATTCTTCTTTTACTATAATGGCAGAATCATACCATATCACTGTCTACTTGCAGGACCCCTCTCCAGGGAGTCATCAGTCTTACAGGACCTCTAGTGAGATAACCCCCTCTTATGGGCAAGAATCATGGGGGAAATATATTGTAGCAGGGGTGGGAGTCTCAGTGTAGTGAAGGGATGGGATCTCTATCTTGGTAAACACGCATCACAACATGTTGCTTCAGCTCAGCCCCTACTGCTGAATTATTGGCGGTCTGACTTCTGCTATTCGTACCACACTCAGTCACCACTGGTGAGGGTTTTGGTTAGAGGCAAAAATATGTTTCATTTTCTGAGAAAGCACAAGCTGACATTTGATCCTTATTACAATCCTCCCCAATCTGGTTCATAAACCACATGATCTGGTGATCAGACATAGACCATCTCAGCCATAATCAGGGCTCCATTCCACTATGTCAAGGAACTTGCTATGTAGACAAACTTTTTTTTTAATAACCAACAATTTATTTCTTTCAAAGAATAGAATAAACACAAAACCTATTTACAAACTTCACCCTCCATATCCCCAGCAGCCATACCCCAAACCATTTCTGCCACCAGTCCACTACAGAGGATATCCAAAGAGCAGGTCATACAAGCACTCTCTAAGGCCAAAGTAGGTATATCATCCTTTTCCATCTGATGCCAGTTTTAGTATATTAACTTGCACTGCAAAAGTTTGTTCTTGCACTGTCCTAGGCACCGACTGTTGTTTTGGGATATTGATGCGTAAATAAGAGTACATGAATTATAAAAGGACCTAACTCTGGTGCCATCCAGAAACCAGATTTACAAAGTACACCATGGACCTAACATATAGGAAGTGAAGGAGGATAAGACACTGTTTTTTTTTTCCTTTTTTTTCTGTGCTTATATGATATGATTGCATGCTGCCCATGTTATCTGCATTGGAATTTTGCAGTTATTAGGACTCTACATCAAGGACTGTATAGGTACTATACAATAACATTTTGATGTATCACCCTACAATTCTTGGAATAGGCTCCCACTAGAAATCAAGACCCTTACACATCCTAAACAATTTAAGACAGCCACCAAAGAGCACTTTAAAAGTTACTAGTCCTGCCACTGGACTCTCCCTCTTTAACATCCCCTACTTCTCATAACTTAATCTACATTCTGCCCTTAACTCACTCTTCTCACTAGCTCTCTCTAATCTTCCTTGACTACTCTTTCTACTGTCTTCTAAAATCTATTAAGCAAATCGCCTCAGAGAAACAGTCTATTGTAATTGTCTTGCCTTCATGCAACTACATTATGATAAAACTGGGTTTTTGTAACCACCTACCCCAAAAATGATATTCATCTTAATGACATATTTCGTTTTATACATCTTGAAATAGTTTTGCTATACTCCAGATTATTGACACTGTATAACATTGTATTCCAACTTAATGCCTTCTAATAATCCTGTAACATTGCTATTTAATGTTAATTTATAATGAAAATTGTTTAAAATGTTAGAACTTTTCTCCCCCAGCCTCCGCTGAAAAAGGGCTTTTCAGCTCAGTTGGACAATCCCGGTCAAGAAATGTAAAATACATAAATAAATAATAAATAACATGTATCCTTCTATACTGGATCTTTCTTTATATCATCATCTGCATGGGACTCCTTGACAGTGTTACTGTCTTCTGTGTTAGTCTGGACAGCCAAGGGCGCATTGATTCTGTTAAAAGGCTTCAGCTTACACTAGGCAATTGACAAGGGGCTCCAGTAATTGACAGCCAGTGAAGAAATGGTTGACAGACCACACTGCTTTGCCAGAGATGGTCTTCCCCTGTCTCCTCAAAGCTTTTGGATACTGGCAAAGACACCCGCCTCCCCATAGTGCCTTTTTTAGGCAATCTAAAAACAATAAAACTTCTGACGTAAAGAAACCCAGTAGAGACAAACTCAAGGTCATGCTGCTTAATGCTAGGAGCCTAAACAGTAAACTGCACTCCCAGGAAGCACTCCTCACCTTGTAAGATGCCAGTGTCTATGCAGTCACTGAGACTTGGTTCAAGAGTGCTGTACAAGGCTACAATGCATTTCATATGTTCAGAATTCAAAACGAGTGTGAAAGAACCAAAGCTGAAGGTGTATCCATCTTCATTAAATCCAAATACATCTCAAAACCGGTAAAACAGTAAGACTCTCTTGAGATACTCCAGGTCCAAATAACTGTAGGTAAAATACCCTATGACATCATCGCTAGCTACAGGTCCCCCACCATAAACCAGGAGAAGCACACCACCTACCTGGACTTGCTAGAGCCATTCAGTATACAGCCAAACACCTTGGTTATGGGAGATTTCAGCTGTCCTGCCATTGATTGGCCAACTTATATGAGCACAAACACAATTGCTCTGTGGTTCCTGGATTTTGTTAATTCAAATGCCCTGTAATAGTTGGTCTGTACCCCCATAAAGGGCTCAAATGTTCTAGACCTATTGCTCACCAGCATGGGTGGTCACTGCACTACCCCCTGTATGTTGCCCTCCATGGTAAGGTCAGACCATAAATCAGTCTCATTTGAAGTAAATATCAGACCTGACATCCCCACAGGAGCAAACAATTTAAAACAGTTCTCCAAAGCAAACTATAGTCTACTAAACAATGGTATAAAAAGTTTCAAAGCCCCCGCTAACACCGCCAAGAATGACTCCTATGCAGAAGAGTATACAAATGCCCTATATAGCCACTTAAACAAATGTATTCACAAAGCTATACCTGACGCGACTAAAACTAGGTCCTCCCGAAAAAAAGTAGCCACCCTGGTGGACTGTAAGTATAAATAAGTTATATAATAAAAGAAAGAAACTGATATTTAGAGCAAGAGGGAACTTACTCAACAGAGGAAGAATGTCCTCCATAGCTTGAGCAAGTAAGTCAGATATCTTGTAATGTCATTTAAGGCTAGTTATGAGACTAAATTATCATCCCTAGCTAAAGACAACTATAAGGTATTCTTTAGCTATGCCCGAAACTTAAAAGGGAATGCTCACCTATGTGCAGAACTTACAGTGGGCGGTACCACTCACACTGAACCTGAGGAAATTGACAGATTTGGCAATAACTTCACCAACCCCTATCCCCACCAGCCATATCTCGAAGCATTCCTGACACCAGTCCAGTACAGAGTATCCCCAAAGAACACGTCATACAAGCAGTCTTCAAGACCAAAAACATGGCCTCTATCTGACCAGATAACATCCCAAGTTGCTTACTAAACAATCTACAACAAGACCTAGTAGAACCACTTGGCACTCTCTTTAAGATAGCCTGAGCACTAGCTTTGTTTCAATAGAGTGGAGAACAGCAACAGTGATCCCCTCACACAAAGGGGATCCATCAACCGACCCAGGAAACTATTGCCCTATAAGCCTAACCAGCCTTATCTGCAAGGCCATGGAAAGAATCATCATGGACCTTATCAACAAGGACATAGGCAACCTTCAAACTTTTGACCCAACCCAGTTTGTTTTTTGTCAAGGGTAGATCTTGCTTATTAAACCTGGTAGACATCTTTGAGAATGTCACCAAATCCCTGGATGAGGGCAAAGCAGTACATGCCACCTATCTTGATTTAGCCAAGGCTTCTGACACAGTCCTCCTCTCAGGGTTTATTGAAAAACTCTCCCAGCTGGGGATTAACCTATACATCACTAGATGGGTAGCTAACTGGTTCACCAACAGAATGCATACTGCCAAAGCTGGGGAGTACAGTGGGGTACCACAAGAATCTATGCTGGGCCCTGTACTGTTTGGAATGTGTTTCTCTGAGGTCCAGGTGAAAGTAGATGGCCTGTGGCTTAGAAAGTTTACAGATGACTGCAAACTGGGTGCAATCACTGAGTCCCCCAACAATGTAAATATATTACAGAAGGGGGTGACTCAGACAAATGATTGGTGCCAAAGTCACGGACTAAAACTAAATGCAAAAGAATACCTCATTATCCCCTTTGGCAAAGAAGTAGCCCCTGCTAATTATGACATAGATAGCACCCTTCTAAGCTCAAACACAGTGATGTGAGACTTGGGAACACAGGTTGATAGCAATCTAAACTTTGATCACCATGTGTCCATTGTGGTAAGGAAAGTCTACATTGCACATCTCATAAATAAGGGCATTGCATCCAAGACTAAGGAGGCTATAACTCTGCTGTACTCAACCCTTATCAGACCACTAAGAAAGTGCTTCCTTCTGTATGTGTCTCACCAGAGACCTACAGTAACTGGACAGACTATAGAGGTTTCTAACCAAGAAAATCCAGGGCCTCTAAAACATCAATTATGTGAAAAGATGGAAACCCCTGTCACTGTACCCTGTATTATTCAGGCTGCTGAGATGTGACCAGTGTCAGGTCTACAGAGCAGTTTCTGACTCTGCCCTAATGGAAATGCAGCACATCTGCAAATCAAATGGGATCAGGGGATCTCAACCTATCCTGTGACATTAACAGAACATATTGGAGAGACAGATATAGCTACCAGAGATTGCCTCTCCTCTGGAATAAGCTCCCACTTCACATTAAGCAGAGCTCCTCAATTACCCTGTTTAAGCCAACCTTGACAATTGGATGAGTGACTGTAAATTCACCCCGGGGGCGGCAACTATGTCCTTCATGGACAAAGCTATTCAGTTCTGATCATAGCCTAATAACCTCCTATGAACTTATGAACCTATGGCATTTAACTCGCAGACATACTCTGCAGCCTTGTGTTAAATTAAGTAATGCCTGACTTTAAACAAGTCCATATTGGACTTGATCACCCCATTAGAATGCAACCATCCCTCCATGTACATATTCTGCACGGTATCCTCAGTGGCGATCATCCTCTCCGTTACTGCTGAACTTTTAAGATAGTCAAATGACCACTACCTCTTGTTACCTACACATCACCAACAAACCAAATACAACCTAATCTGAATGCCACAGTCTCTGCCACTGTGTAGGCTGTCTTTTGTTAAATTATGTTTTCCATGGTGCATATTGATGGACTTATCCATTTACTTTCAGCTGAATTGTTATGTGCAATACATTGGTGTTCAAGTCCAGTAAAGCAGAAATACAGAAGGTAGTGCTGCTCAGAATGCTGGCTTTAAATTGTAATGTCCTGTAGAGCAATTACCTGTAAATGAGCATGCTGAAGTGCTAGACAGGTAGAGGAAATCAATGCTGCAGATAATGCCTGCAGTGTTATAGCTATCACTTTCAATGGCCACGGGCTTGGCGTACAGAGACGTGTGTGACAAGCTACTATTGACAGCTTTGGTGATACATGTGGATGACAGAGCATCATGGGATTACCTGCCTTTTCTGTCATGGCAGACTGTGATTCATAAATGATTTCTCCTGTTTTGTCATGAGAGAGGAACAGTTCTTATTTGCATATTTTTCTCTTGAAGTTCCCACTGGCTTAAGCTCTGTATCATCACTGTGTAGGGCACCCAACGAGTGCTGTATATATATATATATATATATATATATATATATATATATATATATATATATATATATATATATATATATATATATATCTATATATATATATATATATATATATATATATATATATATATATACACACACACACACACACACACACACACACACACACACACACACACACACACACACACACATACACACACACACACATATCAATTCCTTACTACTTACAACCCATCGAAAAGCCAACATTTTGTAGTGAAAAAAAGTAGTATGTCTGATTGAAAATCAGCTGATTGAATGCGCAAAAGATATGCATCTAGAGTGTTTCTCCCCGGGCCTGTGGTGAAAATTGGCTTTGTTCCAAGTCGGATTTTGGTAAACAAATGTTAAATAAATAAATAAAAATAAAAATGTACCAGCTTTTTTTCAGTATGAGATTGTGGTACAGTGGGGATCTGAGAATTTACCCTGTTTCATATTGTATTGTGATCTCAGAGTTGCTGTATACAATTAGTAGAGAGTATGGGGAGCAGAATAGATTATGTTTTTATTCAAATCTTTGAGATTCAAAGTGTTGTGTATTTGAATCTTTGTGATTTAAACAGCTCTGAGCATAGGACAGGCATTTAAAGTTTTGATACTGTAAGTGTTTGTCACCGACACACACACACACACACACACACACACACACACACACACACACACACACACACACACACACACACACACATATATATATGGGTCTACTTCAAAACATTAAATTAACAGAATATCAAATCCTGTTTTATTGAGACAACTTCGCTGATTCTTCAGTATATCTCACTCCCAATACACCAAAAATCAAAACTGGGAAAAGAGCCACTTGACCTCCAGGACAAAGCAACAAACAGGGAAACAAGAAAACCCTCCAAGTAGGGGCCTATGTTTCTCACACCGCCAATGTAGGGTGTGGAGCCCCCACACTACCCGATTAAATATGCCAACTCCGAGATCGCAGTACAGTGGGCAAGGTTCACCATAGTGGCCAAGTGGTTCTTTCTCTGGGGTTAATTTTCGGTGTTCTGGGAGTTCGATGTACTGAAGATTCGGTGAAGTCATCTCGATGAAGCAGGATTCAATATTCTGGTACTTCGATGTTTGGAAGGGGGACTCATATATAAATATTTACTGTTTAATGTATAGATACTTGTATGCTGGACAACATTTGCATTCATAGTACCCCATTACTCTGTTTTGTTTTTAAGTTATATATATTTGCTTACAAAAAAATGAAAACCTGAATAGTTTTCCCAGTTTACAAACACCCAAGCCAACTACATTAAACATGCAGATAGTTTTGTGACAAACAACATGGTGTTTTCATTGCATAAATGCCTAGTACTGGGGAGCACTGCTTGGTTGGCCTGTGCATTTGATTTTCATTCCTTTCTCTTTAGTTCTGCTGTGTTTCTTTGAAACTCTTACAGTCTGGGCACTCATACGCCTTACAGGTATATGATGTGATGTCATTCATTAGAAGAAAGGGACCTATTCCTGAGCCCACCATTTATTTTCTACCACATGCACATTTTGACTCAGCCCCCCAGTCCTGACATACATACTGGGAGGCTTCCATATTTGATGCTAAAAGAAGCAGGACCATCTAAGGGTTTGTTTAGCTGCTAAAATCATGGCCCAAGATCCACACCTGCACCACATTTATTGGTTTGGAGAAGAGTATGATATGAAACACTGTTGTTAATACTAACATATCAACATGGTTCCCCAAAGATACAGGAGGGAGAAGCTAATGGTCTGTCTTACTGTGTAAGTGCCAAGAACAGCAGCCATCAGAAAGGTTGTTTGCACATTCTCAGACCTATACCACAGCATCTTCACAAGGCAGGAAAGATAAAGGGCTGACATTTTCCCCATGGGTCTGGAGCTATGTCTTGTCTTCATACTGATTCCCACTCTAGTCCTCATACAAGATATTCTCATCCACAGTTAGTGAGTGCTTGAGAATTTTGCTTACCTCCTGCTCAGCAGATGATGAGGGTCTTGGCAGAAATTCACCCCTACTACCACATCAGGATGTATCCATTGAGTAAACTCCACAGAGCTGCTTGCCAAAAGACCAGAACACATATGCAGCACATCGTCTTCCAGTGAGTGGTCCATTCAGTCTCACATCTGTAACTTAGTGATGATGGCTGAGGCCAAAAGCTGTTCTTCCTGGTATCGCAATAAGTCAGCAAGAATTATAGGCCTAGAGTGCTGAGGGTCCCACAGAGTTCACAGCTGTAGCTCTTAACATCAGTCAGTTGTTTGTCATTTGGGGAAATGTGCTCTCAAGTATGGCAGAGCACTTTTAGGGAACTTGATCTTATCCCAGGCCTCTAAAATGGTAATTGTTTGATATTATCATCAGGTTCATAACTGACCCTTGGAATAGAGAACGTGAATAAGCAAAAATATAGACTTGTATATATCAAGGGTATGATTGCTGTTTTTCAGAGTATTTTCTTTCCTCTGAGGTATGGCAGTCTTGGAGTTAGTATAGCTAAGTTCATGGGGTTTCACAGGCTTGTCCCCACATTGGAAAGGGAGGATGCAGGGGGGCTTCCTTCCTCAAAAAAAACAACTGTAAAGGGAGAAGAGCATTGCTCAACATTTGTAGTACATCTGCATTGTCTATTTTTTTCCTGCCTGCAGCTTACTATCAGCTGGTATCAGCTCCTCTCCAGCTTCAGCAGGTCAGTCAGAGCCTCCTTAGCTTCTCCTGGACTCAACCTGACCCATGTCCAGGGCTAGTAAAGCGATCAAGGATGCCAGTGCCGCATCATACTTCGGACAGGGTGCATGATGCTTTACTGCTTCACTGGCAGCAGTATGATGATGCTGACAGGAATTGTGATATCACTACTTCCATCTTGGCTTCACTGGCAGCAGTATGATGATGCTGACAGGAAATGTGATCTCACTACTTCCACCTTGTGGCAGCATTGCCATCACCCAATCACTGCTAGTCTCTTGTGTTTTCATAATTTTTTTCTAAATTCCAAGACTGGCAGCTATGACTCTTGAAGTTGCAGCAGGGTGCCCTCTCAAATACCAGAGTTCATCTCTGAATGTTGATATCATGTCACCTGATTTGTTACATCCATCAGTTGCATGTTCAGTCCCACATACATCACCTGTATATATGCATGCCTAGTCCAGAGCTGAAGTGGGGTTAGAATTTCCCTCACCTTCTGCCTCTTGGGAGGATTCAGAGGATCTGAAGATCATTAACTCTGAGACAGATAAAGATATTGAAATTTCATCCTAACAGTTTTCTACCAGATGGCTCCTTTGAAGAAGCCTTAAGGGTCAAAGTTCTTATCATCAACATCATTAGCCCCCTTTTTCCCATTTTCTGCATAGGGTCAGGGTGTTGCCTCAACTGACTACATTTCCCTCTATTCAATGCTACTCTACTACCTTCTTTGACAGTCATGCCTTAATGCTGTAGGTTTTTTCTCACACAATCCAGCCATCTTTTTGCTGGATACCTTCATATCCTTGTGCCTTCTTCTTGCCTGTCCCAAATCTTCTTCATGAGATTGTCTTCTGCTTTCCTTCACATGTAGAAAATTGAAAAAAGGAGGATGATGATGAGACTTTTTTCCTTAAGTCTTCTGCAAAGGAGGAGTTATCTGGTAGGAAGCGGTTAGGCTGTTACAATGGAATGTACAGATACTGTATGTGGAATTGAAGATTCAATAGATGGATGCCAGGAATCAGGTGACAGGATATCAACATTCAGCTCTTTCTGAGTCTGAAATCAAGGATGATCATAGCAGATGCCAAGCAACATATTTTTTGCCAACACATGGCAATCTCTCTCGGGAAAATGCTGCTGTCAAATTACACACTTCCTTGGATGTGGCAGCTGCACTCTCTCCCTGGAAACTTATTACCATGGGAACTTGCATTTCCTTGGTATTTTATTGCCTTAAAATTCAGACTTCTGAGTATTTACATTTTCCTCAGACTCCAACTACCCTGAGAATTTTTAATGCTTTATTTTCTCTCCAGCCAATAGAATCACCAGGGATTGTCCATGGTATGAGATAAGCAGCTGTTTTACTTAAATAGTTGATTTATGAGGAAATTATAAATACCATCCCAACATCCCCACGTATCTGGCTAAATCCTGCACCAGTGGTTGCTGCAAGCTGATTAAGTATATATGTAAGTGCCCTCATAGCAGTGTATATGCCAATTCTTAATTATTTTTCCAGATTTCCAAGAAATGTGTTTGCTTACTGATTTGTAGCTGATTAGCAGTCAGTTGGGGGGGGGGGGTCTAAGTAGTATCTATCCTCATGGGATGTGAAATCACAATGTGTGCTAATGAAGGACATACACATCTCTGATCATGGGACCCTCAGAGAAAAAAAGCCAAATTGGAGAAGAAAGTAAAATAGCATCAGCGGTAGATGTGAAGGGTAAACATTTCTTCAAGTCTTTTGAGTTTTTAATACCAAATCAAAGTGTGGTGAAAGAACGTGAAATTAGTATTGTTTCGGTCTTTGATGTTAGTCACTGGGCATAACAATTTCAATGATCAATGTTACTTTTGTCTTTTTTATATGGACTACGATATCTGGTTTTCTTTCATCATTTGGTAATGGTGATCCCATGTGATATAAACTTAATTTCCTGTATTGCTTTGTGACTCATGTTTCCAGTGTTTTTCAGCTACTTCAGTATTATAATGTTTGCACAATCCCCAATGCAACAGTCTTGCCACATTATTATGCCTTTCAGTACACAGTCCTTCTGCCACTAGTATATCACAACCAGCAACAATATGTGTGACTCTTTCCAGTTCTGTTTTACAAAACCTACATTTGTCTGTTCCTCCCACATGTTCAATAGACTTTGCAACAGACCAACATGTACGTAGTCCACTATCTTGGTCTGCCAGTTTTAACCTTTCACCTTTTGGTTTAAATTCACCTCTCCTTAACCATTCCTACATTTGATCCTGATCGACATAAAGTTGTTCCAAGAGTTTTCTGTACTTGCAATTGTATTTTTGCATTTTCCACATTTCTTGCCTTCTCATCTCATCCTTTACATTATATTCTTTTTTTGTTTTTTTGTTTTTTTTTTTTTTGGCACATCCAGTTGCTGCCTGATTTTTATCTACTTCTGGTTTGATTTCCTTTCCCACTTGGCACCAATATGCTTCTGCTAAACTGAGCAGGGAAGTCATCTTAGACTTATTCTCCTCATGTTTTAAAACTTTCATTATGTTTGGATCTTGTGAGGTTAGGACTACAGTCCTATGATTGCAGATCTATACATGTCATCAATTTCGAGGAGGCCGTTACCTCATTCAGAGCTCCTATTGTAGATTAACCAATATGGTAATAGTGCACCTCTTGTATTAATTTTGTATTTGTTATTTGACCTTGAATAAACTGTGCATGTATTTTGTAACTGAAAACATTTGAAGGTCTTCCTAGAACCTTAGAACCCATGATATGATTAGGTTGCTGATATTTTATTGGTGACTTAAGCAGAATGGTGACAAATTTTATTGTATATTAAATCTCTGAAATGTTTTACCCTAGTTCTGTCTCAGGTAGGAATTGTGCCCTATAATGTGTATTTACCCAATGAGAAACATATACTTTACCCATTTTAAAGTCATCTACATGCAGATTATAGAACACCTCAGATTAAAAAGATAGATCTGACACTAATGTTCTCCAAGAAGGACTGCCACATACAAATAACTGGTATCAGAGTCATGGACTAAAAATCATATGCCAAGAAATGCATAATAGTATTCTTTGGGATGTCAGCCATCCCTGGTAACTATCATATTGACAACACACCTCGAAGAGTTGATGCATTAGTCAGGGACTTGGGGACATACATGGACAGTAATCTAGACTTTGACCATCATGTGCCTGCGTTAGTGAGGAAATCTTTCTATGTTATGCAACTTATAAACAAAGGCATGACAATCTAGGTCCAAGGAGGTCATTGTTCTACTGCATTCATCAGACCTATCATTGATTACAATGCCCCCTTTGGTATGTACCTAATCAGACTCATTGAACAATTGGAATGTCCAAAAAGATTCCTTACTAAAAGAATAGAGGGCATAAATAACATGGCTCATGTAGACTGCCTCAAAGTCATATCGCTGTATTCTGTTTCCTACAGGCTGTTGAGGGGATATCTATGATTGGCATACAAGGCATCATCAGACCCTGCCCTGATGGACCTCCTGCATATCTACTAAACAAACTGCACCTGAATCACTCATTCTTAAGACTTAAACCTTGCCTGTAATATAAATAGGACCTGCTGGAGAGACATAATTATATCCCATTTCTCCCCCTTCTCTGGAAAGGTTCTCCATACATGTGAAGCAGAGTTCCTCCCTAACCTAATTCAACTTGAACAACTGGATGGGGAATAGGAAATTCATTCCTAGTTGGCATCTATGTTTCCAACTGTAAATGGTTACACTCCCTTGCTTGTATCTGTTTGATCTCCCAAGCCCTGCTTACACTTATCAAGAGTACAAGAACTTGTCACAAATTTTGGATGCATGATTAGGCTTAAAAAGACTCAGTGGTCATTAGCTTAGTACACATCTATAAACCTATGAACAACCTAAACAAGTAAGGGCCTAGGACAGAATCCTGTGGGACACTGTCCGTGACCTAGAATTTCACCTGTCCAGTTGCTGCATGATTCTTGCCATGTCCTATTAGTAAGGCATGCAGCTAGTCATACAATCAAGATTACATTAAAACCTAGTTGTTCTAATTTATTTATCAGTGTTTTATGTATGGCACTATCAAAGGTTGAAAATAAGTCTATATAAAATATATCACAACACAATTTTTCATTTATAGCCCTTATTATATTATTATAGAACATCATGTTTCAGGCACTTACCAAACTATTTTCAGCATGTACATGCTGATATATGGTTTCAAGTACCAACCTTTCGAATTCAGATAATATGTTATCCAAAACTGTCTACATTATTTTTTACAACAAGAAATTAAACTTATGGTCCTGTATGACTTTGGATTTGTCCTGTTCCCCTTTCCCTTAAAGATGGGTATAAGAAGTGCATGTCTCCAATCTTGAGGAATTTCCCCTTACTTAAATGACCTAATCAATAAGAGATATAACAGTATTGTAAGTTCATGCTGAAGTGTTCTCAGGTTATTATTACTAATTCCATCTCGCCCCTGTGTTTTTTTCATCTTCACATATTTGTTTTTTAATATAATCTGATTTAATTTCAGTATCCAAAGTTACTTGGATATTTGTAGCACAATTTATCACTCCCTTTGTGGAATCAAACTGTTTTTCATAACATTTTGTAAATACATTTATAATCCGTTGTGTGAGAATACATTTTAGAATCTACACCATTTATCAGTTTTGTATGTTTTTAGTCCTAACATATCTTATTTAACAATAAAATGGTTTCCTATTATGCTCAATATGTTTACAGACATTTTATTCACATTTTTCCTGATCTTGTGTTACACTATGTTTAACTTGTCTGTCCAGTTTGTTTATTTCAGTTTTCAAGATTATAATTTAGCCTTACTCAATTTCATGTATTTTTCTCGTCTTAATTATCTTGATCTTATGGATGTATGCCCTCCTGACCTTGTGTCCCTAGATCCTGATGTTATGCTTTTTTTTTGCATTCAAACAATTTCCGTTTCAAAACTTCACACATTCTTTCTGCAGTCTTTCCACTGACAGCTTCACTCCAATTGGTTTTATATAATGACCGTTTTGCTTCTGTATAGTCTGTTAATAATCTGATGTGCATTGATTTAGATTTAAGTTGGAAGAGTTAGATTTAAGTTGGAAGAATTATCTAGCAGTAATTTAACCTTTACAACCCCAAAGGTGGTAAAACTTGACATGAAGTAAAAATAATTTCCTTAGGAACACAAATTATGCCCAGTATATTCCTTTCCATGGTAAGTTATTTACAATTTGTAGCAATTGTTTTTCCTGAAAATATGCTGTAAATAACAGTTTACTATTGAAATTTTGAAGTGCCTATGCTCAAACGGCATGTGTTCAAAAGGCACTTTTCCAATGGGCAGAATGCCAAATCAGATAACATCGAATACACTACAATGAATGGGTAGTGTACTTCGATTGTCTGAGTTTGGACTTGTGAGTGGAGATCGCACATTCTTTCTGCAGTTGTCCTCAGTGAGGAATAGGGAATTAACCGATTTCCTCACTGTAGTGCAATCTTAGAGTTGGTATATATAAAATAGTGAAGTAAATGTACTGTTGACTGTAGAGTGTAATGGTACGTTTAGGTGCATGGGTCTATATTATATGTTCGAAGTTTGATAACTTTGAATGTTAAATAATCAGATTTAAATGTTTGAAGTTTCAAACATTGAACATATAATAAAAAAAGACAAAAAAAACCCAAAAAAACAAACGGAACTTACCTGACTAGTGTAGGCAGGGGGGCAAGCCCCCCTGAACCCTCCACATCCCCACTCTTTAAATATGCCAACTCAAAACCACACTATAGTGCAGTAAAGGGAAGATTTTGCCCCCCTGCCTATAGCTGTTAGTTTTGGGTTTGGGTTTTTTTTTTTTTTACATATGTCCGAAGTTTTATAACTTCGAACATTTAAATTTGATATTTTAACATTCAAAGTTATAAAACTTTGAACATATGATATAGACCCAAGGTGCATAGCATGGGTGACTAATGTTACCTACTGCCATATTGAATACATCAAACTATGGGTTTCAATGTATTCAGTTTCGACGTGGCTGCTTTTTAATGGTATATGGATTCAGCATTTCAGGTCAACATTGTGACCAGTCGACCAATGCAGTTTTGCACATTCAATGGTAAATGATAAATAACTTCCTTACTAATGTTGTAGAATCAATATTTTTCTAGTTTGTGGTAAATTTAAATATCCATCTACTATTATTTTTCCCTCCTGAGTTCCTTGTAAGAAATGTCTGAATTCCACTAGACTATCAGCACCTGACTTTGGTGGTTTATACACGCCAACAATTGTAAAACAAAACAAAAAAAGAAAAAATATATACTTGTTTTCCCGCCATTCTAAGCTAGTATAGTCCAGTTTTCAGGTTAGTGCTGAATTCAGTGTGAGAGGGAGCTTTGAGCAGCCTATCTGTCCCTGGAGGAGTGGTTTCAGCCCAGAAATTAGTAGTTTATTGGCCATTTTGGGCTAATTTCTATCTCTTTCATTTCCCTTCTATAAAACCCACATTTGCAAGGCTTTTGTGCTAGTATACAGCACAGCAAGCTCCTGCCTGGTGCCCTGCAGAGTTCTACAGCAGCAATGAGACAAAAGAGAGACTTTGGAGTGATTAAGTATCATTTTTCTGCATTTTCTTGTTGACTTTGGCTAATTCCACCTAAAACGCCGATTATCTAGAGTTTCTGTGATTTAAAAAGCTTGTTTCAGCTACATATTGTACTTATTTTACTGCCTGCACTTTAACAAAGTCATTTTTGTGTTTAAATTACCTGTTTAACTGTTGTAGGTTCCACACTCAAGTGTGATAGCCATTTATGTGCATTTAAAGTACTTTTTTGATTGTATCTGCTTTATTTTCTGAAAAAAAACAAAAAAGAAAAAAATATACTTGTTTTCCTGCCTTTCTAAGCTAGTATAGTCCAGTTTTCAGGCTAGTGCTGAATTCAGGGCTGTGTTACAAGTTTCTGTGTTTGCCCATACCTTACTTGGATAGAAGGACGTTTCTCTGTTCACTGTGAGAGAGGGAGGTTTGAGCAGCCTATCTGTCCTTGGAGGAGTGGTTTCAGCCCAGAAATTAGTAGTTTATTGGCCATTTTGGGCTAATTTCTATCTCTTTCTTTTCCCTGGTATAAAACCTGCATTTGCAAGGTTTTTGTGCTAGTATACAGCTCACCAAGCTCCTGCCTGGTGCCCTGCAGAGTTCTACAGCAGCAGAGAGACAGAGGAAACTCTTTGGAGTGATTAAGTATCATTTTTCTGCATTTTCTTGCTGCCTTTAGCTAATTCCACATAAAACACCAATTTTCTAGAGTTTCTGTGATTTAAAAAGCTTGTTTCAGCTACATATTGTACTTATTTTACTGCCTGCACTTTAACATAGTTGTTTTTGTGTTTAAATTATGTATTTAACTGTTGTAGGCTACACACTCAAGTGTGATAGCCATTTCTGTGCATTTAAAGTGTTTTTTTTATTGTATCTGCTTTATTTTCTGAAAAAAAACAAAAAAATATACTTGTTTTCTTGCCTTTCTAATCTAGTATAGTCCAGTTTTCAGGTTAGTGCTGAATTCAGGGCTGTGTTACAAGTTTCTGTGTTTGCCCATACCTTACTTGAATAGAAGGAAGTTTCTCTGTTCACTGTGAGAGAGGGAGGTTTGAGCAGCCTATCTGTCCCTGGAGGAGTGGTTTCAACCCAGAAATTAGTAGTTTATTGGCCATTTTGGGCTAATTTCTATCTCTTTCATTTCCCCTGCTATAAAACCTGCATTTGCAAGGTTTTGCACGCCGGGCAGCTCTGGTTAGCTAGGGTATAACTATTCCGGGCTCCACAAAGTCTACTCTTCAATTTGTCCTTTGGAACTAGACAAACTTTCATTTTAAGCACTCAAACCATTCACTTTTCATACCAGCACTTGCTTAAAACTCATAGCAAGCACTAATAAACCTTAGCACTAGACCCCCCCCCCCATACTGTAGAGAAGGACAAGGCTCTCTATTTGACCTTACCAGCCAATCAGTAAAACAGTTCACTGTACCTATCCAGGCATGTGCAAAGGGCAGTTTCTGGTGTACTCTCCGGCCCAACTGGCGAATCAGGGCATTTTGAGACAATGTTACAATTGCCTCATGTACACAGACAACCCTCTCCTCCTTCCACCAAACACTAATACATGTGAGAGATGCAATTATACAGCCAAACTGGAGGCTAAGCTCTCTCAACCCAAGACTGGACCAGGCAGTCAAGAAGAGAAGGGAATTACTTGCATCACACCACCAGTCTCACATAGACCTATGAAACCAGCACTGGCAAAAATCACACATAAATACACGAAAACATACTCGGAAGCACTAAATAAAAATCTGCAGAAGCAACAGAGACCTCCAAAGCAGACATCCAAGCAACCTCCACCCCCCAACAGAAACCATGACACACATACTTCACAAAACCAATGTGCCACACAATCACAGCCCTTAAGGCAAAATAGCATACCTAACATACTAGTAATAGGTGACTTTATAGTTAGGCACACTGACGTCCCACTCACTAGGCTGAACAAGGAGAAGGTTACTGTTAGCTGCCTGTCGAGTGCCAGGATCCGCCACATAACACAAGCACTCAGGTCACTCCAGAATAAGTACAAATATGACTCTGTCATTGTCCATGTTGATGTGAATGACCTGAGCCTTACCTCCTTGGACTTCATGAAAAGAGACATGGAGAAGCTCTCTGATCACGTAGCCCAGGCCCGTATGACCCTGAGCCTGAGTAGCATCCTGCCCTCACCAAGAATGATACCATGGTAGAGAGAAAAAATTATCAATTTCAACAATTGGCTAAGCTTCTGGTGTCATTCAAAGGGGATCCAGTGTCAGTCAGCCTGGGATGACATGCTCGACAAGCCATGCTGCTTTGCTAGAGATGGCTTGCATCTGTCACCCTTAAGCTTTCGAATACTGGCCAAGGCTCTTGCCACCCCCATAGTGCCATTTTTAGGCAAGGCTCAAAAGACAAACCCACCGCTGTAACTAGCACAAGTAACAAAAAACTGAGGGTAATGCTACTCAATGCCAGAAGTCTAAACCTCAAAATGCATGAACTCGAGGCACTCCTCAGTATGGAGAAAATCGATATATATGCAGTAACAGAAACCCAGTTTAAGGCTCCAGAGAACACCCCAGCACTACCAGGCTACAACTCATACCATACATTTCGGCCACAAAACACGGACCGAAATACAAAAGGCGGGGGAGTATCCATATTCATCAAGGATACCTACACCACCAGGTTAGTGGCACAGAACGATGCTTCAGAAATCATCCACCTGCAACTAACAATGGGCAAAACTGCTATTCAAATTATAGCTTGCTACAGATCACCCACCATGTCCCAGGACCCCCACTTCGCATTCCTGGAAATACTGGGAAACATAAAGGTCCTACCAAACACCCTGATATTGGGTGATTTCAATTACCCAAACATTAACTGGGAGAATTACTCAAGTACAAACTCCCTTGCCCAACATTTCCTAGAATTTATAAACTCAAATGCCCTGGATCAACTGGTCAACACCCCCACCAGAGGTGACAACATATTGGACCTAGTCATCACCAACATGGGAGACTGGTTTTCCACACTCTGGTCAACCCCTCGCTGGTTAGATCTGACCATAAACTAATCACTCTGGATATTCACATTCCGCCACCACCACCGGTCAAAGAAACTACTGTGAAAAACTTTTCAAAAGCAAACTTCACATTACTTAACACTGAAGTGGGAAGTTTCAAAGCCCCCATGCTAAAGGATAACGCTGTCCAAGCTGCAAAATCCTTTACTAATGAGCTCTACGGGCACCTACAAGAATGCATGGATCGTGCTATCCCAAACAAAACCAAGACTCACTCCTCCAAGAAAAGGAAACCAGTCTGGAGGACCCCTGTCATAGACAAGCTATACAATAGGAGGAAACTAGTACAGAAAATAGTAAAATCCCAGGAAGGGAAGACATCCCTGATCAGTATCAGCAAGAAACTACGTTCCCTCATAAAATCATCCAAGGCTAGCTTCGAAAGAAAAATTGCCATGGACTCTAAAGATAACCACAAGGCATCCTGTAGCTATGTCAAGAATCTAAGTGGCAATTCTCAGATCTGCTTGGAGTTAGTGCAGAATGGCACAAAATACACTGTACCAACCGATATAGCCAACATCCTGGCAGACAGGTTCAGTGCAAACTTCACCCCCCTCTCACCCCCAAAAGGGCCCATAACTATACCAGAAGAATGTAGTGCCCCTGAAATCACAGATACTCAGGTTAAAACAGCCCTCTCCAAAGCCAAAAACACAGCATCAATGGGACCAGACAGTGTCCCAGGCTGCATCCTACACGAGCTCAAAGATGAACTAACCCCTCACCTAAACACACTGTTTAAACTCAGCCTATCCACAGGCTACATGCCCACAGAGTGGCGCACAGCAACAGTTATTCCACTCCACAAAGGTGGAGCCACAACGGACCCCGGGAATATCACCCTATAAGCCTGACTAGCTTGGTCTGTAAAGCTATGGAGCACATCATCATGGATCTCATTTACAGAGACATTGGAAACCTCCAAACACTGGACCCTATCCAGTTCGGCTTTGTTAAGGGCAGATCATGCCTCTTAAACCTGGTGGACATCTTTGAGACAGTTACCAAGGCTATGGATGAGGGAATGGTGGTCCACACAGCCTACCTAGACCTTGCAAAGGCCTTCGACACCATTCCCCACTCAGGTATTATAGACAAGTTCACCAGCCTGAACATAAACCCCTATGTCATGAGATGAGTTGCCAACTGGCTCACAGACAGAACTCACATGGTAAGAGTTGCGGGAGCTAGGTCTGACTCTAAACCGGTTACAAGTGGCGTTCCCCAGGGCTCAGTCCTAGGACCCCTCCTGTTTGGCATATACTTCTCAGAGGTACAGGCAAGCACAGCAGGACTATGGCTGACCAAGTTCACAGACGACTGCAAACTAGGGGCTATAATTGACTCTCCGGCTGACACAGACATCCTCCAAAAGGATCTCACTGAAACAGATACCAGGTGTCAAAACCATGGCCTCAAGCTAAAAGCCAAAAAGTGCATAGTCATTGTTTTTGGAAAAAACAAAGTACCCACAAACTACCACATTGGTGGTAGCCCCCTAAATACAGAAGACATAATAAGGGATCTGGGGACCCAAGTAGATAGTAACGTCTCCTTTGATAATCACATTGCCAAAGTGGTTAGAAAATCCTTCTATGTGGCCCACCTAATCACAAAAGGGTTTGCATCCAGATCGAAAGAGGTAATTCGGCCCCTATATGCATCACTCATCAGACCCATCATAGAGTACAATGCCCCATTTGGGATGTACCTTACAAGACACCTGCAACAACTGGAAAGACCACAGAAATACATCACCAAGAGGATCACTGGCCTCAAGCAGATGCCCTATTCAGCTCGACTGAAGAAACTCTAGCTATACTCGGTTGCATACCGCCTACTCAGAGGTGATCTCTGCCTGACATACAAGGCCATGTCCAACCCAGAATTGATGGACATGCTCCACCTAAAGAAAACCATATCCCCTCGAGCCACATGCTCCAGGGATCTAAACCTCACCACAACAATAAATAGGACGTGCTGGAGGGATAGATTCCTGTCCCAGAGACTTCCCATGCTCTGAAACAAGATTCCAATCTACATTAGGCAGAGCTCCTCACTAACCCTCTTCAAGAGAAACCTTGACGAGTGGATGGGAAACAGAAAGTTTACCCCAGGGATCACTTCAGTGGCTCTGCTGGACAGAGGCAAAGGGAACTAATCTAAGGGGGTGGTGAAGGCCAACACATTCCGGCTAGGCTTATAAATGCCTTTGGGCAGATAGCCTAGTACCTACCTATTAACCTATGAACCTATGTTCCAGGGATGCCTTTATTGTCACAGTTGCACAAACCGCACTATTGGTGTTATTGTCAAACATGTAGTAATCACAGGTATCATAACAGTCTTAATCTCTATTATAACACCTGTCTGATTTTGTGGTAATGTCTGTTACTGTAAAAACATTTTACCCTTATAGAACTGGTTTCCAGTCATTGTTCTTTAACCATGTTTCACCAACAATGACAACATCAGTCTTATCCGAATGTAGCAAACTTTCCAATAAAAAAAAAAAAAAAAACATTATTGCTATTATCTCTCATTTAAAGTTGCTTGCCAAGTTATTGCTAGAAGTGGCCTGTTTCCTAAAACAGAATACACCCTTCCCCTGCCATGCTACAGTTTGGCAGCAATACTCAAAAGCTGCAGTTGGTTGAACAATGAAATCTGCAACTTCAATGGTAGCAGATTGCCAGGTGTATCATCTATGGGCCTGCAAATGGTTGCTTGTTCAAGGCATTGCACTAATGACACTCAGCATACTAATATTCAAATTACTGAATTGAAGCCACGGTCCTCCCTTAAAATCCACCCTTTGCATTAAACAACTTCCCCGCAGCCTAACAGCTAACCAAGATGACAGAATCACATTAATTAGATCACATTTCAAAACAGTCATTGTCAAAAAAGCATTTTCCAGACATAGTCCAACAACATGGAACCATCTTCTCAAAGAAATTGTAATGGAAAACGTTTTAGACTAATTCAAACATGAACTAAAAGAGCACCTCTTGCAAGAAAATGAATGCAAAAATATTTTGCGGACATTATATTTACGATGTAACAAGAATGACAGGAAGAACTGATTCTCCGTACATTATGTAAGTATGGCTTTAAAGTATGCACATGTGTATTCGCATGTTATACTTTTAACTGAGCATTTATGCTCTTTGTCACCTATGCATTGCACTATGATATGATGAGCTTCTTGTCACCTATGCATTGCACTATGATATGATGAGCCTCTTGTCACCTATGCATTGCACTATGATATGATGAGCTTCTTGTCACCTATGCATTGCACTATGATATGATGAGCTTCTTGTCACCTATGCATTACACTAAGATATGATGAGCTTCTTGTCACCTATGCATTACACTAAGATATGATGAGCTTCTTGTCACCTATGCATTGCACTATGATATGATGGGCTTCTTCTTGTGCACATCATGTAAACATGCATTTATCACTTTTTACTCTGTATGAACTACTTCTTTTCCCTGCTCAACCATGACCCTGGATCATGGCTGAAAAGGGGTCAGCAGATCAATTCTCTTACCTGGTCAAGAAACAGCAAAAAAATAAAAATACACTTGAAGCACCAGCAGGTATTGTACAGCAGCAGTATCTAATTATCATTACTGGTGGGATGGTGCAAAGCAGTAGCACACACCAATAAATGTGGTACTGTCAAAGATTTCATCATGCTGGCTGATCCAGGGACATTTTTGAGTAGATAGAGATATTATTTGGGCATTGGTTTACCTGTGTGGCCAGCATACTGGAAATGGAGGATTGCATGAAATTTCTATACTACTGCATACTGAGGTATGTGCAATTCATGCCATTCTAGCTAGAGAAACCTTCCAGAGACAAACTGGTGGCACATTGGGTATGTCACAGTCATTGACCTAAAGAATGCCCAAGTTATTCCCCAAGAAATTGCTGCCACATGAGGACTAGCATATCAGTTTTCCCACCATGGCATGTAAAAGTAGTACCATCGTGCATTGCTTTTTTGATATTGCCTGCTTCTATGAAGTACTGGAAGCTATAGATTGCATCCATGTGGCAATAAAGGCCCAACCTGCTGTCCAATGAAAGCATTACATCAATAGGATCACAGGGAGGGCTACCATATCATGCATAGCCTGGTGTTATGCAATGCACAGAGGTGCTCATGATTCCCACTTATGGCATATAATCATTTCTTTTACTGTGTCCTATATGGTGACACCCCACAGGGTAATCTTGTAGGTAACAGCAGGCATACTGGTGTACCCATATATAGGTTCATAGGTTGATACTAGGCTATCGGCCCTAGAGCCTATACAAGCCTAGCCATAACAATTCCCTGGCTATATATATCTACACGCACAGACAGGATGTATGGATCTTACCCGCATATCTCTACTCCACCCTAATGTACCTAATGTGTTGCAGATGTAGAATTGGAACTTTGGTTGATGACTCCTTCACTGAACATGCAAAGTTTATGACTAAATATCACTATAATAGTACCCATAGCCAAACCAAGAATGTAGTAGAACTTCTGTTCAATGAGTTGAAATCGTGGTTCTGCTATCTAGATATGTCCAAGAGGGTACCTCAGTATGTCCCTGCTGCAGCCTGTGTGCTTCCTACTATGATCCTCAGAAAGTAGGCAGCCCAGACATCTTTGCTGGGATCATGCACACCTGGATCAGCAGGGCCCATTGCAACCACCAGCCCATTGTCCTCCAAGAATGACACTGATGATGATGGACAGCAACCAGTGGCTGCACCACACCACTCAACGCACCTCTCAGATGTTATTGTGCACAGCATACTGCAGTGCAGGCAAGTGGCAATATGGTGCCTACCGGTATGGCCATAATATATACAGAGTGGCAGTGTATTGTCACACAGAACACTATGCTATACGCAGAGTTCTCTACGAGCTACACTGGTTAGTGCATTGTTAAATCCCACTGTGCATTAGAGATCTCCACAGTCACCACACAGGAAGGAGGGTACTGAGTGTCACAACTGTCATCATTTGCACATATGCCCAGGGACACAAGGACACATGACTGCCTACACAACCAGTGGGTATGAGGCTACTGGTCAATGGAGGCAGAGACATGGATCTCAGTGAGGGAGTCATTGGTGTCACAGAGGATTTCCTCTGCTGACTGTATAGAGGAGTCACTATGACCCCTGCAGTGTTGGATTATGGGGGAGGCATTACATATCTATGTGGGAGGTGCCCTGAGTGAAATAGATTTGCTGTCCTGTGCTGTTCCTATCTCTGCTCCTCACCTCAACAGCACACATTACTTAATGAAACACCTTTTCCCAGTGCCACACAACAATCCAAGCAAGTCTACAGATCCTCAGCTGACCACTCTAGATAACAAGAGGAATTCCTAAACACCATCACCATGTTCTGCTGTTCTGATATCTGAGACATTCCTTCTCATTAGGAAATGGATGTCTCACAGTGGGAGAGCAGCTGCCCGTACCATGAAAGCAGCGGCACAGCTCAAACTGAACAAGGCAGTACCTTATGACTACTTTAATGTATTCTGCTATATAATATGCAGACTTGTGCATTTTGAATTAACTTTACAGGTAATCTGGAATGGTAACATGGAGATAGGTTGATAGGTTATTGTTATGGGTGGTCCGGGTGGTATTCCTCCTTAATTTCTGTTGTGTCTTCAGGCTAATGTGGAAGTTCATAGGTTCATAGGTGTGTCCTAGGCTAATGACTTTGGAGCCTTTACAACCCTAGCCCATAGAAGTGCCCTGGCATCATGCCGCCCGACGTTAGTTCCCAGTGCCTCTATCAAGAAGAGCCACTGTAGTGATCCCCGGTGTGAACTTTCTATTACCCATCCACTCATCAATATTTCTGTTGAAGAGGGACAGCAAGGTGCTCTGCTCGACATGTATGGGAAGTCTATCCCAGAGCATGGACAGTCCTGGTTGAGGAACTTGTCCCTCCAGCATGTTCTGCTGATTGTGGTGATGAGGTTGAGGTCTCTGGACCGTGTAGTGTGGAGGGATTGGGATTTATTTAGATGTAGCATTTCTAACAGAGCTGAGTTAGACATGGCTTTGTAAGTCAAGCAGAGATTGTCTCTAAGTAGGCGGTATAAGACAGAGAATAGCTGGAGTCTTTTGAGTCTGTCCGTGTAGGATATGTGTTTAATGCCTAGGATCCTCTTCGTGAGGTACTTCTGTGGCCTCTCCAACTGTTGCCAGTATCTAGAGAGGTACATGCCAAATGGGGCATTGTACTCAATGATTGATCTAATGAAGGAAGAGTAGCGAGAGATGACCTCTTTCTTCCTGGATGCAAAACCCTTGGAAATAGGATGTGCTACATAGAAGGACTTTCTGACCACAGTGGCAATGTGGTGGTCAAAGGAGAGATTGCTGTCAACCTGCATCCCCAGATCTCTTGTAATGCCTTCATTGTTCAGTGGGCTCCCATTGATGTGGTAATTAATGGGAACTGAGTTTTTACCAAAGGGGATGACGATGCATTTTTTGGCATTAAGCTTAAGGCTATGGTTTCGACACCAGTCACTGGTCTCAGTGAGACCTTTCTGTTGGCTGTCTGCATCACTTGGGGAGTTAATAATAGCTCCCAGCTTGCAGTCTTCTGTGAACTTGGTCAGCCAGAGTCCCTTTGTGTTGGCCTAGACTTCTGAGAAGTAGATACCGAACAGGAGAGGACCCAGGATCTATCCCTGTGGGACTCCACTTGTGACTGGTTAGCAGTCTGACTTGGAGTCCGCTACTTTCACACTGTGGGCTCTATCTGTGAGCCAGTTTGCAATCCACCTAGTGATATAGGGTTGATGCCTAGTTTAGTGAGTTTGTCAATAATTCCTGAGTAAGGAATGGTATCAAAGGCCTTGCCAGGTCGAGGTGGGCTGTATGTACTGCCTTACCTTTATCCACAGCCCTGGTGACTGACTCAAAGAAGTCAAACAGGTTGAGCAGGCATGATCTCCCTTTCACAAAGCCAAATTGTGTGTGGTCTAGAATTTGGAGATTTCCTATATCTTTGTTTATTAGGTTTTATGATGATGCGCTCCATAGCTTTACATATCAGACTCGTCAGGCTAATGGGGCAATAACTTCCAGGGTCTGTAGTCACTCCTCCTTTATGGAGAGGGATGACTGTTGCAGTTTGACATTCAGTAGGGACAAAGCCTGAGGTGAGGCTGTGAATGAACAGGGCACACAGATGTGGTGCCAGTTCGCTTTGTAGTTCATGTAGAACACATCTAGAGATATTATCGGGTCCCATGGAAGCTGTATTCTTGGCTTTGGACAATGCAGTTTTAACCTGTGCTGCAGTAATGCTGGGTTACCTGGAATTCTTCCGGTATTATGATTGGTCCTTTGGGGGGGAGAGAGGGGTAAAGTTGGCACTGAATCTGTTGGCCAGTATGTTGGAAATATTTATTGGCTTAGTATAGGAGGTACCATTGTGCAGTAAGCCAGAGCAAATCTGGGTATTGCCGTGGAGGTTCTTGATATAGCTATAGAATTCTTTGTGATTGTTTTTAGTGTCTGCCACAATTTTGCCTTCATAGCTGGCTTTGGCAGATTTCACGAGGGATCTCAACTTTTTGTTGAGGCTAATAAGGGAGTTTTTCCAGTCTTGGGACTTCACCTTTTTCTGCAACAGTTTCTTCCTTCTGTTGTAGAGTTCATTAATGGCAGGGGACCACCGGATCAGCTTCCCTTTTTTGGAGGAGAGTGTCTTGGTTCTGTTGGGTATGGCTGGTTCCATACATTTTCTTGTACATGATCCCTAGTCTGAAACAGGGGCATGTTATAGCTGTTATTGTAAGTGGAATATTATTTTACAGCTAGGCAATCCTGAGTACAAAGGACATCAGCTACTATAAACATAATACAAGTTATGTTGGTTGATTTACCCTGTAAAATCATTGTTTCTTCCTTGCATAAATAATGAAGGGTTAAGTTGAAACACTTTCTGACCTGGAATGGGTGGGCAGGAGGGAAACTTTGAATCGAGTACTAGAGCTTTCGTTTTTTGTTTATGCTATTTGACATGTACCTATGCACCTAGCCTGGAGGAATATATATTAAACCTGGTTTATGCCAGGTTTTCTTCCTCTTCCTTAGCTTCACTCCCTGCATTGGTTGAGAAGCTTGGCTCTTGCTTGTATCTGAACCGAAGCTTCATGTCTTTGCCTTGGAAAGTACATTTTACTATTTGTCTGGATCGTAGCTGAATGTTATGTTGGTATTTTGTTTCTTTCTGGTTATATGGGGAGTTTTAAACTGTTCTGCATGATCAGGGTCCTTGTATATTTGTTATGGTGCATCTGCTTACTTTACTGACTGGTTGTAGGCACAGTACTGTCCAGATTCTAATCAGACCTAATGAGTTAGACTCCTCCTGAATATATTTATTACCTCTTTTTAGCTTCTGATGAACAAGTTTCTTACCTGGAATGTAAATGGGATCTCCCACCGTGGCAAAAGAGAAAATATTTTTTGTTATTTAAAAACAAAATTGTACCCAGATGTAGATTATCTCAAGAGCTGTACTTGAATAAATCTGAGCATCTCAAGTTGAATAGGAAGGGATGTGTCCTGGGTGCTTTCTCCTGCTACCTGAATGGTTGATGTTGTGGATCAGCAATACCGTATAAACAGAATCATGCATTGGAGGTCCAGGATACTCTGGGTAATGAGTGGGGAAGGTTACTCTGAAGATGCTTTAAGAGCGGTCCAGGTAATGCTATTGGTAATATATATTCCTCCAGGCTAGGTGCATAGGTACATGTCAAACATGCTCAAGGGCTAATTAGCAATTCAGCAAGGGTTAATCATCTTGGTTGGGGATTAGACTGTAGCTCTAGGAAGGGAGAAAATTAACTCAGGCCCAAGAGAACATGTTATTTCAGTATTAGGAAGGTTCCTAAGGAAGTTTTGCCAGACTATAGGCATAGAGGTTACTTTTAACTGCTGTAATCCTTAAGGTTAGCATTTCACATGTTTCTCTCATAGATATAAATCATTTTCTAGGACAGGCAATATTTTTATTTCTAGAGAATATACATATGTAATTAAATCCCTCCAAATGTATCCAATTAATTTCTCTGATCATGCTCCTCTTGAATTGGTATTGGGTGTAGCTGATCCACCAAGGAGGTCTTTTTGAAGAGCTAATCTGTTTCTATGCGGTCATCTGGGTATGGCAAGGCTGATTTCAATAGTCTTGCAAATGTACTTAGCTTACCTGTACCTCTGTATCACTGAGGGGCCTTGGAAGCCTAAAAAGAGTTGATCTCCACTGTGAAAAAGAATACAGAGGTTCTGGCTAGGTCTAGAGCCAGGGAAAACTTGATAAGGCTATACTCTTCTATTGTAATGAAGACTGCAGAGCTGTTGATGGATTACCAAACCACAAGAGCTAATACAGATAACTACTTACAGTTTAAATGTTTTCCCCATCTAATTAAATGGTCTTAGCTCTTAAACGGCAACAACAACAACAACAACAACAGGAAGATTGTCTTGACATTTGACCCTGCATTGCAGAATGTTGTCTCAAGCCCAGAAGCAATTTGACATGCACTGCAGACTTTTATGAACAACTCTATGGGGAGGAAGCCTGGGGAAACATGGCACTTTCTGATATTTCTCAATACTTAGATGGAATAGACTTGTTTAGTCTGGTATGGGAGCAGTCCTGTTTCTTGTTAGTGCCCTGTACTAGAAAGGCAGTATAAGGAATGGTGGGGAAATAGTGAAAGGGAAAACTCCTGGTCTGGATGGTATCCCTGTGGAATTTTACCAGATGGCAGGGAATAATTTGTGGAGCAGTTAGTGTGTGTGTGTGTGTGTGTGTGTGTGTGTGTGTGTGTGTGTGTGTGTCTCTCTCTCTCTCTCTCTAACTTGTTCCACAGCTCTAAGATAATACTGGCAACGTGGAAGAGGGCTACAGTGGTAGTAACCCCCAAAGCAAGTAAAGACACCCCTTCAAATAGGTCGTTATTGGCCTCTGCCATTTAAACCTAAATTACAAACTTTTTGTCTTCTTATTGGCCAGTAGGATGGCCCTTGTAATGAGTTTCTTGATCCATGCTGAGTAAATGGGTTTTATCAAGGGGCATACCACCTTTGATAATTTAATTAAGATCTCATTATTACTTAAACATGCAGATAGACATGTTCACCCCCATTCTTGTTTGTAGTCTAGGCATTTCAAAGGCATTTTATAGAGTTAACCTGGGTTTCTTACTTAGTGCGATACATAGTTTGGACCTTCCTTCTTGTTTTATGGAACTGACTAGAGCTTTATTATTTAAATCCAAAAGTAAAACTAAAAGTAGGGAACCAGTTATTGAGAGAAATTTACTTGGCATAAGGTACCAGAGAGGGCTGTCCCTTCTCACCTCTGTTATTTGTATTGTACCTTGACATTTTTGCTATTCTGTTTTGGTCTCAGCTCAGTCCTGGATACAAAATTGGATCCTCACACAGTGTTCTTTCTTTATACACCAATGATCTGTTGTTCTAACTCCTTAATCCAGAGAGAGAGAGAGAGATAGATACTGCTTTTAATGTTTTTGCTAGTTTTGGCCAGGTATCTGGTTGTAAGGTTAATAAGATGAAGGCTGAAACTAAACTATTAAAATACATTAAACATCTTTATCTTCACAGAGGAAATATACCATCCTAGATCTCCTGAATAGAATGACTTATTTGAATGGGAATCTTACTTAAACATTGGGAAAATCAGTGCCTTTATCTGAATAATAGATAAAAAATAAGAGTTACTTCCAATCCCGGAGATTTAGCGTCCTGGATTTTCAGTAGCTCATCTTGGCACTAGTTTGTCCTTGCTCATATTCTTCGTCTTGCTCAGGGCTTTCTATTAAACCCTGAAAGGTTATACTGCAGACATTAAAAAAGAATGATGACGTCCTTGTTATGGAGGAGACAAAGACCCACATTGTCCTAGGAAATGTTATCCCTACCTGGAAAAATGGGAGGGAAGGGTCTTTCTCTTCTTCTTCTTCTCTTTCGGCTCTTCCCGTTAGGGGTCGCCACAGCGGATCATCTGTTTCCATTTCTTCCTGTTGTCTGCATCTTGCTCTGTCACACCAACTGCCTGCATGTCCTCTCTCACCACACCCATAAACCTTATCTTAGGCCTCCCTCTTTTCCTCTTACCTGGCAGCTTCATCCTTAACATCTTTTTCCCAATATACTTTGCATCCCTCCTCAGCACATGTCAAAACCAACACAATCTCGCCTCTCTGACTTTGTCTCCAAACCGTCCAACCTGAGCTGACCCTCTAATATACTGATTCCTAATCCTGTCCATCCTTGTCACACCCAGTACAAATCTTAACATCTTTAACTCTGCCACTTCCAACTCTGATGTCTGCCTTTTTGTCAATGCCACTGTCTCCAACCCATACAACATAGCTGGTCTCACTACCCTCTTGTAGACCTTCCCTTTCACTCTTACTGGTATCCGTCTGTCACAAATCACTCCTGACACTGTTCTCCACCCATTCCACCCTGCCTGTACTCTCTTCTTCACCTCTCTTCCACACTCACTATTACTCTGAACTGTTGATCCCAAGTACTTAAACTCATCCACCTTCGTCAACTCTACTGCCTGCATCCTGACCATTCCTTTATCCTCCCGCTTATTCACACACATATATTCTGTCTTAGTCCTGCTGACCTTCATTCCTCTCCTCTCTAGAGCATATCTCCATCTCTCCAGGGTCTCCTCAACCTGGTCCCTACTCTCTTACCTCCTGTCTGATCTCATCTGTCAACCTGTCCATCACCATTGCAAATAAGAAAGGGCTCAAAGCTGATACTTGATGTAATCCCACCACCACCTTAAACTCATCTGTCACTCCCACTGCAGACTTCACCACTGTCACACTACCCTCATACATATCCTGTACCACACTTACATACTTCTCTGCCACTCCTGACTTCCTCATGCAATATTACAACTCCTCTCTAGGCACCTTATCATATGCTTTCTCCAAGTCCACAATGACACAATGCAACTCCTTCTGACCTTCTCTATATTTCTCCGTCAACACTCTCAGAGAAAACATCACATCTGTAGTGCTCTTTCCTGGCATGAAACCATACTGCTGATCATTAATCATCACCTCCCTTCTTAACCTAGCTTCCACTACTCTTTCCAATAACTTCAAGTTGTGACTGATCAGTTTTATCCCTCTGTAGTTACTATAGCTCTGCAAATCACCCTTGTTCTTAAAAATAGGTACCAAAAAACTTTTTCTCCACTCCTCAGGCATCTTTTGACTTTCCAAGATTTCATTAAACAATTTGGTTAAAAACTCCACTGCCATTTCTCCTAAGCACTTCCATGCTTCCACTGGTATGTCATCTGGACCATCAGCCTTTCCATTCTTCATCCTCTTCATAGCTGTCCTTACTTCCTCCTTGCTAATCTGTTTCACTTCCTGATTCACTATCCCCACATCATCCAACCTTCTCTCTCATTCTCTTCATTCATCAGCCCCTCAAAGTACTCTTTCCATCTACTCAACACACTCTCCTCACTTGTGAGTACGTTTCCCTCACTATCCTTTATCACCCTTACCTGCTGCACATCTTTCCCATTTCGGTCCCTCTGTCTAGCCAATCGGTACAGGTCCTTTTCTCCCTCTTTAGTGTCCAATCTTTCATACAACTCTCCATATGCCTTATCCTTAGCCTTCTCCACCTCTCTCTTTGCCATGCTCCTCATCTCCTTATACTCCTGTCTACTTTCTTCATCTCTCTGACAATCCCACTTCTTCTTCGCCAGCCTCTTCCTCTGTATACTCTCCTGTACTTCCTCATTCCACCACCAGGTCTCCTTGTCCTCCTTCCTTTGTCCAGATGTCACACCAAGCACCTTTCTAGCTGTCTCGCTTACCATCTCTGTTGTAGTTACTTAGCCATTCGGTAATTCTGCACTGCCCCCAGTGCCTGTTTTAATTCTTCCCTGAACTCCACCTCACAATCAACTTTTTTCAACTTCCACCATTTGATTGTTGGCACTGCTCTCACACTTTATCCTCCTCTTCTTGATCACTAATGTCATCCTACAGACCACCATTCTATGCTGCCTAACTACACTTTCCCCTGTCACCATTTTACAGTCTCCAATCTCCTTCAGACTGGCCCTCCTGCATAGGATATAAACCACCTGTGTGCATCTTCTTCCACACTTGTACATCACCCTATGTTCCTCCCTCTTCTTAAAATATGTATTTACCACAGCCATGTCCATCCTTTTCACAAAATCCACTACCATCTGACCTTCAGGGAGGTGCTTTCTCTTCTGCATGTGGAACTTGCTGTGGGTGATTGTCTCAACCCAAAATAAAGCTCAGTGGAAGGAGATATTCCTACACATACATTTAAATGTCCCTATTTAACAAATGGATCTGTTTACCAGAGGGCATAACCCCATCCTTCATGACAATGGGATGATTATAAAGTGGGCTTTCGATTACACAAATTTGCTTCCTGGTTATCCTCCATTGCTCCCATTCATTTGACCATTAGAGGTCATATGAACTTTCACATGTCCTTAGCATTGGGATGCTAGAATACCCCACATTATTGGGAACAATTATTTGTAGGTAATGCTCCTGCTATGCGGTGCAGTCTTAGGTCCAGCATGCCCCTTAGGGATACAGACAAAACTTGGCTTGCAAAAGTATTGTTATTTGCGAGGACTAGGTTAAGTTTACTTTCTCTGGGGTGCTGGCCTCAGTTGATTATTAGATGGTAAGTTAAGACAAGAGAAGGTTGGGTTCTGCAGAAAGTGGTCTTGTTCTTATTGTATAAAATTGTATTGGCTGCCAGAGGTTCAATGGCTGAAATGTACAGTTTAGTCTAGGAAAGGGATCTTGGAATATTTATTCACGTAGAGGGGTGGCCCCACTTGATTTTGATGCATAGATATGTTTAGAAGGTTGAGGAAGTTCTGATTCTTCATTTGGCAATGACTTTTTGAGTATTTTTGTATACCAGATAAGTTGGCTGTTTGTTCCCAATAGTCACCACAAGATGCAGGGAATATTTATGGAAATATGATCAAGACATAGAGGCATATATTTTGGCATTGTTCTGACTCGAGGCAGCTTAGTGAGAAGCTTCAGGAAACCTGTAAGAAATCGTGGCCCCAGCATATTTTGTTTAAATGCACTGCCCTTCCTTGGACTCAGAATGCTCCTTTTTGCATCTCATGTTGCAATTAGCAACAAAAGTTATAATCACATCATGAAAAACAGGACCTCTGGATGGAAATGACCTTGACTGATTAGTGGGAGAACTAAGAGATAGTGAGATTAATTTAGGTGATGCCTCGATTAGACAGAAAATGATAAAGAAGTGGTCTGACTGGACAAGACATTTTTGGAGAATTGACTCCATCCATACACCAGCCCTATTTTCCCATTTTTGCAGATGGTACTGGAATGTCACATCATCAGTGGCAATCATCTAGAGCCAATGTTCACACAGCTGTGTGGCTAGCCCTGTTGTGGTTGTTCTTCTAAACCACACACACACACACACACACACACACACACACACACACACACACACACGCACACACACACACACACACACACACACACACACACACACACACACACACACACACACACACACACACACACACACACACACACACACACACACACACACACACACACACACACACACACACACACACACACACACACACACACACACACACACACACACATCTAACAACAGTTATTGAGGCCAATACACCTACTGCACATCCTCAGAATGTCGGAGGAAACCAGAACACCAGAAGAATACCAACATGAAGACAGGGAGAACATGCAGATTCCGCACAGAAGGCACCCCAGCTGAGAACCAATGTAAGTCTTTCATTAACAAATCTTATGCAGGATATGGAAGGTTAATGCAGTACTATGGGTGGTATATCTAAGTGAACACACATTGTAATTTACTTCCATCTTGTTAGCATTATTACTTTAAACAGAGATGACATGATCTCTTTTTTTTGTATATAGTTATACAGTTCAACTTTTTATGTTTTGTTGTTTTAATTCAAGTGGTTTGATATTAGCTTAACAGAGTTATTTGCTGTACCTGACCTTAGAACGAATCTGCTTTACTATATATCTATGTAATATCTTGTTTTATGTAAATACTGACTGGCTGTGTAATTATTACACTGACCGGAGGTGCAATCTTATGTTAATCTATCTGTGAGATCATTAAAGTGTACCATATATGTGAATTGCACAGTATGTGCCTATGGTTACGTATGTTACTCCTAATAAATGTGTTGTTTATATATATATATATATATATATATATATATATATATATATATATATATATATATATATATATATTATAGAATGTAGAATATAATCCTGGAAAAAAAAAACAGAATCATGTCATTCCTTCTGTGTAAGTATCTTAGTGCAGTCCATGTGACCTAACTGTTCCTGCATTATTTGGTGGGGTTAGAAAAGTATGTGGCACTATCAGTAGTCTGAGACTGGTCTGTGCAGGCAGAGGGTTTTGACTTTGGGAACACTGACAGTTTGTTTCAGAACCATAGCCCCCACACCAGTGAGTTATATGCGCTAAAAATAATTTGTCTTTTTTTTCCTATTTTTTTTTCAAGGCTGTTTTAGCTCCCATTCTCACACCTCTCATCTGTACAGATTTTTGCAGAATGTCCAGATTTGCCTCATATTTTTGATCAGTTTATCATAAAATTGTGTTTTTTGGAAAATTAGTGGCAAGTCATTAAAGTGTAAAGTTAGAAAATAAAGCTTAAGTCAAAGTTAACTCCATTGTCGATCAGGTGTACCTAGAAGTGCCAGCTGAACAAAATTTTGTTGCTTCGTCCCAGTTCAAGACATAACATATAATTATAGGGACAGTAAGAGAGAGTCACATAAGTAATAATTCGGATACTTGACACATAAATTTACCACATATTGGACAATAAGACATTAGACAATATTATACTAGTAGGTATTGCACAGACTAAGAATTCCCACTGTGATTTACTTACAATAGTGCACATCCACATTAGTAGTGTGATAAACTCTGTTCATACTGCACATGTATGAGGTGATGACTCACTCTGGCTATTCCATTAATAGTAATAAGAGAAATCGGCTAACTGTACCAGTCATTAAGCAATTGCCAAATAGTTACTATAGACAGCATACCACAGCTTGTGGCATATTGATCCTGTTATCTACTGTCATGCTTGACATTTGAGTTCAGCAGCCTTATGGATGGAGGAAAAGACTCCTGTTCAGTCTAGATTTTTTTTGTGTAAGCTGCGATATCATCTACCAGAGGAGAGGTGGAAGAACATGCCATGCGCAGGATGGGTAGGATCGCCTATTATCTTCCTAGCTCTTCCCATACACCCAGTCTTGTACAGCTTAACCATGGATGGGACCTTGAAACCAATGAGTTTTTCCGCTGCCTTTACTACACTCTGGAGAGGCTTGTAGTGAGATGCTTTGCAGTTTCCATACCATACAATGATGTTATTAATGAGGATACTCTCGATGGTCCCCCCATAGAAAGCTTTGATGATGGTCTTTGCCAGGTTTGCCTTCCTTAGTTTCCGTAGGAAGTGCAGACATTGTTGTGCCTTTCTCCACTGTCTGGCTAATGTGAGTCATCCAGCATAAGTCATCAGAGATATGCACCCCCAGGAACTTCGTACTCTTTCCACTGCTGTTCCCTTAATCTCCAGAGGTTGAAGTACCTCTTGTGTCCTCCTGAAGGCCACTATTAATTCTTTGGTCTTGCTTAACTTTAAGGCCAGATTGCTGTTTCCTCACCATTCCTGATAAGACCTACAAGAGTGGTATCATCCACAAACTTGATTTTGTTGGATTTATGCTTGGCTATGTAGTCATGCATTAGCAAGGTGAATAGTAGAGGACTCAGGACGCAGCCCTGTGGGACACCTGTGGTCACTGTGATACTGTTTGAACTGTTATTTCCCACACATAACTTTTGGGGTCTGTTTATGAGAAAGTCCAGTATCCAGTTACACAGGGAGATGTTGATGCCCATCTGGATCAGCTTCACTATCAGATTCTGGGGGCTGACAGTGCTGAAGGCAGAACTAAAATCGATAAACAGCAATCTGACATAGCAATTCTTGTTCTCTAGATGGGCCAAGGATTCATGAAGTGCTGTAGCTACAGCATCAGCTATGCAGCGGTTAGATCAATAAGCAAACTGTAATGTGTCCAGTGCTACAGGTAAATCTGAAGAGATATGATTCTTGATTAGCTGCTCAAAATACTTCATTATCATAGATGTAAGAGCAACTGGTCGGCAATCATTTAGACTTGTTGGTTGAGATTTCTAGGGTAAGGGGATGATTGCCATATTTTTGAAGCATTTAGGGATAATGGCTAGATGCAGGAATATATTGAAAATATCAGTTAGTACAATGGACAGTTGAGTAGCACATTCTCAAAGATCCTCCCCTATAATATTACCAAGACCAGCTGCTTTTCTTGGGTTTAATCTCCGCAGGATATTCAGAACATCAGATGTGCTGAGACATAGCATGTCTTTACCCTGTTCGACAGGGAGCTTTCTTGCCACAGTGTTGTTATTCATCAAATTTGCTGAAATAGGTGTTTAGTTTATTCAGAAATGCTGCATTGTCATCACATGGGGAGGATGATGACCTGTAGTCAAGTTATACTTGTATGCCTTGCTAGAGATGTCTGGAATCCCTTTGGTGAGAGAAGTGTCCCTGAATTTTATGTACATAGGTCCTCTTTGCCTCTTTAATATCTCTACTTAGATTAGATCTGGCCTGTCTTAGAGCATCCTTATCCTTTGATTTCAGTGCGGCATTTCTTGCCTTTAAGAGCTCATACCTCACCAGACAGCCAGTATTTCTGGTTTGCACATATGGTGATGCTTTTGATGACTATTATATCATAAACACATTTTGAAATGTAGACCATCACTGATTCTTTATGCTCCTGTAAATAATGGCAGGCATTTGAGTTTCAGACTTCATACCATTCAGAAAATTCATGTTCATGCAAAACGTATTATTCTGCGAAGTTTCTAAGTTTGTAAGATCAATATTTAAAAATTGTCACTGTTTTTGGACCTTTGTCCCACTTTTATTTATGGCTTTGTCCAAATTTCTTGCTGTAAGAGGTTCAGAGGTATGCCCATACTTGTTGGCCATCAAGCCTTCCCTTAGAAAACTTTAACCTATTCATTCTGTCCTACTGTGAAGCTACCTCCACAGATGTAGAGAGTCCCTCAACCATGGGAACATCATACAATCATACAAGCAGCCATGACAGTGTTTTGCTTCCTGAATGGAATTCCAGTTAGAATGACGTTTTTAATGGCTCTTACCCCACCCCTTGAGAAGGGGGTCAAGCTACTTGCCTCAATAAGAAGGCCCACAATAACTTCCCTTTGTACATGCATGACCCTGTACACTTACTATAAAAGCTACGACCAAGCAGTGTTTAATGAGCAGAAAGTCCACTACCAGGATATACATTTACATAACTGCCTCTCCTGTGAGGGTTAATAGTGGTGTGCATCTTGCTACATCCTACCCACCCCCAGATGGTAATGTGTTTCCTTCCCTGCTAAAAAGGAAAGAAGGGTGACAGTAAGCAACTGAATTGCTAATAGAACTGAGGTCAACTGGGCCAAAGTCAGGGCTTTATTCCCTGTACACCACAGGAGCAGAAACAAATAGTCTCTTTTTAATGTTCTGCCTTTATCCATTTCTTACAACAGACTGATATGGATTCTTCAAAGATGGGAAGAGGAAAATCTAAAGTTAAAACCTAGAATATTTGAAGTGTAGTACAGTCCTGCCATTTCTGCCTTCCTACAATCCTGCCTGTCAAAGCAGAATGTGTGCGTGTGTGCGTGTGTGTGTGTGTGTGTGTGTGTGTGTGTGTGTGTGTGTGTGTGTGTGTGTGTGTGTGTGTGTGTGTGTGTGTGTAGTATGTGCTTGTATGTGAGTGTGCATATGCACGTGTGCCTTATTATGGGGTTAAAAAGAGTGGTGGATGGGTCATAGCACTACAGAACATTTAATATAGCAGGAGAACAAAAATAAAAGAAAAAAAGGAAAACAAAGTACCTGCAAAACAATGAAAGTAAATGGTAAAATTGTAATCTGTAAAACCCCAGTCACTGAGACACAGCTGACTTATTGAGGTATGTGAGGATGCTGTACTGCATTTCAATATCAAATTCAGTAATTTACATAAATAGCTTTGGTCTGCATAAACAACATACTCTTCATGCATATGCATAAGTCATACTAATTAGATTGCTCTCTCTCTTCCTTATTGTCTATCTAGATTTTCTAGTTTCAGTTTCTTTCTGTAATATGAGCACCGGAAAATATATTCATAAGTACAGTAAGTACACCTGAAGCTTATTTGCTTTTTCTTGTGGGATAATGTATGATATCTTAAAACCATGGTATCCTCATATGTTGTGATGCATGTGAAGATACACTTACATATATTGCTCCCACAAATAATCAGATAACACCATAAATGTAAACAAACATCCCTGTCCCCTTACAGTGCATGTAATACTGTGTTGTCATCTGGACACAAACACAAAGACAGACTTACTGGCAAACACTTCTAGAACCGAGAGTTTACAGAATAAAATTAAAGAATAAAATAACTAAAGTCTGTGTAACATTTCATGGGCAAAAATTAAAAAAAGAATTACAGTTTGTCTGGCCCTTCCCCAGAACTTGTACTAGGTTAATGACCACCAGGGTCTTTACAAGCCTAGCCATGCAACCCAACCCAGTTTTGTCCCTGAGTTTCTTGGAGTCCAGTATGATAGGGAATGTTAGTAAAAAAGGTAGTTAAGGGTTATACAGGGGGATATGTTAGTTGGGGATTAATTTACTTACTGTCAACCTCTGTCCATCAAAGACATGGGGCCAGACTGGAGGTGAATTTGCAATTTCCCATCCAATGATCAAGATTTCTTTTAGGGTCAGGAATGAACTCTGGTTCATGTAAATGGGGTGCCTATTCCATAATGGGGGATCCTCTGAGACACATGTTGGTCTCTCCAACATGTTCTATTTATGTTGTAGGCAACGCTCAGGTCCTTGGATCTAGTGCTTCTGGTGCTCTTTGTTTTGTGGATGTGCAAGAGACCCATCGGAGATGAATCAGAGGATGCCTTATATGCTAAGCATAGAGTGCCTCTCAGTAAGCTGTAGGAGACTAAGTACAGAGATATGACCTTTAGGCAAGCTGTGTAGGATAAAGTATTCATATCATGAATTTTCCTGGTGAAGAACCTTTGAGGATGTTCCAGCTGCTGCAAGTGCCTGGTTATGTACATGCCAAAGGGGGCATTATACACAGTGATGGGTCTGATAAGTGTTGAATAGGGTAGTACTATAACTTACTAAAAAAAATGAATTAAAAAGTCAGACAAACAAAACTTTTATTGTAAAATATTTCATCCTTCAGTTTCCTGGGACTTCATCAGAGTATACGAGGGGATGCTGAAAAGTTCTAACTTTGACCTAGAAGGGAATGCGGTGGAGCCATGAAACTAACAAGTTATTTAACATATTCACCTAAAAGTTCAACACACTTGGCACATCATGTCTGAAGTTTCTGTAACCCTGCCAAAAAAAGTCTGAGGTCAGGTCACTGAAATACCGCTCTGCTGCAGCAGTCACCTTCGACTCACTCCAAAATTGCCCCCCTTTTAAACTCTTGTTAAGGTTTGGAAGCAGGAAATAGTCAGATGGAGCAAGATCTCGTGAGCAGGGTGGATGGTCTATGCACTCAAACCCCAGTTTCATCAAAACATCCATCATTTTGCCAGCCTTGTGAACAGATACATTGTCTTGCAAAAAGAGAACTCCTTTCAGTAGATTTCCACTACTTTTTTTCAATTCCTCCTTTAATTAGCAAAGAAAGTTACAGCAGTATTTTGCATTAACTGTTTGTCCCCTTGGAAGATAGTCATTACAACACCTTACTAATCTCAAAACACTGTGGCCATGACCTTTCCTGATAACTTTTGTGTCTTGAAGTACAAAGTACAAATATGACTCTGTCATTGTCCATGTTGGTGTGAATGACCTGAGATGTACCTCCCTGGACTACATGAAAAGAGACACGGAGAAGCTCTCTGATCTTGTAGCCCAGGCAGGTATGACCCTAGCCCTGAGTAGCATCCTGCCATCACCCAGAATGATACCACAGTATAAGGACAAAATGATTGACTTCAACAATTGGCTAAGCTTCTGGTGTCATTCTAAAGGGATCCAGTATCTGTCTGCCTGGGATGACATGACCGACAGACCACGATGCTTTGCCAGAGATGGCCTGCACCTGTCGCCCTTGGAATTCCGGATACTGGCTAAGGCTTTTGCCATCCCTATAGTGGCTTTTTTAGGCAAGGCTCAAATGACAAATTCTCCACTGTAACAGGTACAAGCAAGCAAATCTGAGGGTGATGCTACTCAGTGCTAGAAGTCTAAACCTCAAATTGCACTCACTCGAGGCAGTCATTAAATTGGAGGACATCGACATCTGTGCAGTGACAGAGACCTGGTTCAAGGCTCCAGAGAGCACCCCTGCATTACCAGGCTATAATTCATACCGCACCTTTCGGCCACCTAACCTGGACTGAAACACTAAAGGCGTTGGTGTGTTCATATTCATTAAGGATATCCACACCTCCAGGCTAGTTGCTCAGCATAATGCATCCGAGATTATCCAAGTGCAACTAACTCTGGGCAAGACCACAATCCAAATTGTAGCTTGTTACAGATCCCCCACCATGCCTAACCTAACACCCTAATAATGGGCGATTTCAACTACCCCACCATTAACTGGGAAAACTACTCATGTATCAACTCTTTTGCTCAATTTTTTCTGGAATCATAATTTCCAACACCTTGGATCAACTTATCCACACCCCTACCAGGGGCAGCAATATCCCAGACCTGGTCATTACCAACATGGGCAACTGGTGTTCCACACCAGAGGTCAGTTTCTCATTGGTCAGATACGACCACAAGCTAATCACCCTAGACATCCACATCCTACCCCCACCCGCCATTAGGGAAACCACTGTAAAAAATTTCTCCAAAGCCAACTTCACGCTTCTTAAGACAGAAGTGGCAAACTTCACAACACCCATGCAGATGGACAGTAGAGGTACGACTGCTGAAACCTACACAAATGCACTTTATAGGCACTTACACAACTGCGTGGATCATGCTATCCTTAACATAACCAAGATGCTATCCTCCAAAAAAAGGAAGCCAATCTGGTGGTCCCCTGCCATAAACAAACTCTACAACAGAAGAAAGAAACTGCTGCAAAAAAGAGTAAAATCCCATGGTTGGTGGAATTCCCTGGTCAGCCAGAGTAAGAAGCTGAGATCCCTCATAAAATCCTCCAAAGCTAGTTACGAAAACAAAATCACCACTGTTTCTAAAGACAACCACAAAGCATTCTATAGCTATGTCAAGAATCTCAATGGCAACACTCAGATATGCTCTGAGTTACAGCACAATGGCACTAAATATACAGAACCAACTGATATTGCCAACATCTTGGCAGATAGGCTCAGTGCTAACTTTACCCCCCTCTCATCCCCTAAAGGGCCCATCTCTATACTGGAAGAATGCAAAGTTCCTGTAATCATGGCTGCACAGGTAAAAAACACACTCTCCAAAGCAAAGAACACAGCATCCATGGGACCTGACAACATCCCAGGCTGTGTTCTACACGAACTACAGAACGAACTGGCACCCCACCTAAGTACCATGTTCAATCATAGCCTCAACTCAGGCTTTGTGCCCACTGAATGGTGCACAGCGACAGTTATCCCACTCCACAAAGGGGGATCCACCACAGACCCCGGGAACTACTGCCCCATTAGCCTGACGAGCCTGGTCTTCAAGGCCATGGAATGTATTATCATGGAACTTATAAACAAAAACATTGGTAATCTCCAAACTCTGGACCCCACCCAGTTCAGGTTTGTAAAAGGCAGATCATGTCTACTAAACCTGATAGACTTCTTTGAAGCAGTCACCAAAGTTGTAGATGAGGGTAAGGGGGTTCACACAGCCTATCTAGATCTCGCCAAGGCTTTTGACACCATCCCCCACTCAGGAATTATAAATAAACTGGGTCTATATTATAAAACCAAAAAGACTTTACCGCGAACCCTCACATGAGCGTAAATGCTGGTAATCGAACTTGCTATTGTGGGGGGCTGCACCCCCCCCGCTAACTATATATTCTAACTCCGAGGTTGCACCACAGTGAGGAAAGGGCAAATATCCCACTCTTTACTGTAACACGACCCCACAATCACAATTTCGATTCCCGGCATTTTTGCTCATGTGAGCGTTTGTGCTAAAGTCTTTCTGTGCATCTGATATAGACCTGATAAACCCACTAAACTAGGTATAAATCCCTGTGTCACAAGAGGGGTTGCCAACTGTATCACTGACAGAATCCACACTGTGAAAGTAGCAGACACCAAATCTGACTTCAGACCTGTGGCAAGTGGAGTGCCACAGGGTTCAGTCCTGGGTCCTCTCCTGTTTGGTATCTATTTCTCTGAAGTACAGGCTAACACAGAAGGTCTTTGGCTAATGAACTTCGCAGATGACTGCAAACTAGGAGCCATAATTGAAACTCCTAACAATGTGGACATCCTACAAAAGGGCCTGACTGAGACAGATGCCTGGTGTCAAAGCCATGGCCTCAAGCTCAATGCCAAAAACTGCATTGTCATCCCTACTACTACAAACTACCTATCTATATCAAACAAAGCTCCTCATTAGCACTCTTCAAGAAAAATCTTGATGATTGGATGGAAAATAGGAAATTCACCCCAGGGATCACTTCTGTGGCTCTGCTCGATAGGGGCACAGGTAAATAATTTTCTTGGGTGGCGAAAGCCAGGGTACCTTTTTGGCTAGGCTTATATAGGCCCTAGGGCCAATAGCCTAATACCTACCTATGAACCTATGAACTTTTTTGGCCTTGGTGAACCTGAGTGCTGCCATTGCATGGACTGTTGTTTTGTCTCAGGATCATAGTGGTGTAACCATGCTTCATCAATAGTTACTAGTTGTTCCAAATAGTTGACACCAGCTTGATGAAAATGCCACAAAACCAACTTGGAAGTGTCCAGTTGATGTATTTTCTTGTCAGCATTCAAACATTTGGGCACCCACTTGGCTGACAACTTCTGCATACCCAGCTGCTCATGGATTGTAAACCCAACATGTTCCCTGGATATCTGTAGTAGCTCAGCAATTGTTTTAGCTGATATTCGCTGATCTGCCAAAATCAGGTCATGGACGTGGTCAACAATTTCAGGAGTTGACACCGTTTGAGGCCTCCCAGACCTTGCTCCATCTTTGGTCTGGAAATCTCAACTATGAAAATTTGCACACCACTTCTTTACAGTTGAATAAGAAGGGCACTAGTCGCTCAATGTTTGCATCATACAATTATGGATTTCCTTTGGAGTTTTCTTCTCTAGGAATAGGAACTTTATGATGGCTTGGAGTTCCACAGTTGAAAATTCCACAATTTTTGTTGACATGGTTCAATCAATGATCTGAAATAATGTCAAAACATAGCATTATGATTCTGAAAACTGGCACTTTACAAGATGAAATAACCCTCATTTCAACTATAGAAGCAAAATAATGCTCAGAGTTTAGAAAGTTGGCCGTGCTTAGAACTTTTCAGTACCCCCTCGTAAAAACACAATCCTGGTGCCACAATGTATTTATAGTGCGGATTATCCAGTCTATATCTCTTCATAACTTAATTGATTGTCCAGCCTTAAAGGACTATAAAAAGAGGTAGAAGATATATTAAAACGATATGCCAAAATAAATAAAATTACAATAAAAACTTTTGCAAACGTCAGTACATGCTAACAGTGTATATTGTAACAATTTTAAGCAGTTTTAAAAAATGTGATAGTATGTATACCAAACATTCCTTAAGTATGCTTAAACAAGTTATAATGCTTGTGTTCTACATTTAGGCACACTAATCAAAGATACATGGTCATTGATATCTGTTAGGACAGTTGCATTTAATTTTAACTGCTACAGCATTTCTTTATACTCTAATAATGTCTCCATGTCATTTCCTCTTTCACTATAAAGAGTTTTATCAATAACAAAAATATAAACTTTTTAAAAGGCTTGCAAGCCCCTGAGTGTCTACTTAAAGCATTATTTTTCTTTTTCTACTGATATCATATAAATGTTCCCTAATTCTATCCTTCAGTTTCCTTGTAGTTTTTCTAAAGTAAAACACTGCACACAACACTAATGTTGCTATATAAACAACTCCTGTTGTGTCACAATCATAATGACAATGGCGTGGAATGCTTCTGTCAAACTTCTGACACTAACATATGGCCTGTCATTTATAAATTTACAAAACCTACATCTTCCCACATTTTCTCATTAATTTCTTCTTCATACATGTGGAATTATGGCTAGAGTTTGCCTCAAAAATTTCTTTAATGTTTCCAGCTTTACTATAAATCACCCAAAATGTTCTTAATATCATGTTCAAAAGAAATATTCCAAGTCTTCTTTGCTATCTTCATATATTTAAAAGTGTCAGTACTAAAGGTTAAAACCAATGAAGAATCCTCTGCTCTGGTGACAGGGGGGGGTACCTTAACTTTGTAATGATACTAATATTCTATTCCGCTTAGGATTTATAAGGGTGGCAAACCTATGTTCTCTACCTCCAAAAAACTCATTCCTTACATTATGTAACAATTGTTGTGGTTAACCCCTGTCAGAAAACATAGAAATGAACTTGTCCAACTCAAGCATCAAACAACAGTTATCACTAATAAGTCTTGAAATTCGCACCATCTGATCCTTTCCAATACTAATTTTTTTGGTGCATAGGATAGCAACTCTCTAAAAGTAAAAAAGAGTTAGAATTACTTTATGATAAATCATAGATAAAAAACATCTTGAATTGTGATATCTAAATAGTTAACACTTTTGTGTTCAGTATGGTATGTAAACTTTAAATAATGTATAGTACTTTCTCAATAAGACACAGAAGACTTAAATAAATCTACATTTACCTTCCAAAAAATGAGATTGTCATCCTAAAACTAATAATATACTTGCACTTTAGTATAATACTGTAATGTTAACACAAATGTATCTTCCCAAACAGCCAAAAAAGTGTTGGCATACAGGGTGAGTGGTACAAGCAGCCCCTATAGCTACATTGGCCTCTTAGTGGAAATATTTATCTTTAAAAAATATGTAGTTATTTGACAAAACCATATCCAAAAAGTAATTCAACACCATAACATCACTATTAGAAAAAATGTCAGAAGAGTTTAACAAGTGCACAAAATTCTCTAGACTATTAATGTGTGGAATGACCGTAAATAAATTAACTACATCCACTGTAATAAACACTACATCACCATAGTGAGGCACTGAGTTCAAACTGTCCAAGAAAGTGCCACGAATCTTGCAAAATGGTCTTGTTGTCCAGCATACACTTACGCTTTGTATCATATACACAGCAAGTGGCTTATTCTTAGAGCTGTTATCAGCCACAATCAGTCTTAGTGGTGGGTTGGATTTTTATACTCTGGTGAAGCCCCAGGAACCTGAGGAACAAAAGCGCTAAGTATTTTACAATAAAAGTTTTGCTTGTATGGATTTTTTTTTAGTTTATTTTTGTTGGTTACTGTTTTACTGGTACTATAGCTTCCTTGGACCTGGAGGCCATACTCTTGTTTATGAGTTGGTGAGCATAGAATGATTTTCTTACTATCTTGCTACATGTTGGTTGAAGGCCAGATTACCATCCACATATTTCCCAGTTCAACTCTTATGGGTATTTTATTGATAGAGTAATTAACTTGAGTGGACAATTTCCCAAAGGGCACTATAATGCAGTTATTTGCACTGAGTTTTATTCAGTGACTTTGACACCAGTTATTCGTTTGTATTAGACACTCTTATAGGATGTTGCTGTCATGGGAAGAATCTATGATAGCTCCCAATCTACAGTTATCTGCAAACTTGGGGAGCCACAGACCTAGAAGTAGATGACAAACAGGAACAGACTCAACATGGAGCCCTGGAGTACTCCGCTAGTGACTGGTCTTCTGGTGGAGGTAGACTCACTGAGCCTGACTTTTTGGGTCCTGTTTGTGAGTCAGCCAGAAATCCAGCAAATTATGTTGGGATTTATGCCTAGCTCTGAGAGTTTGTTAGCAATACCCGAGTGAGGTGTTCTATTGAACACCTTGTCCAGGTTAAGGTAGGTGGTATGCATTGTTTTCCCTATTATGCATAGGCTTAGGACCCTCTCAAAGAAGTCTACCAGTCTGGGTAGGCAAGACCTTTCCTTAGCAATGCCAACTAGAGTGGGCCCAGTGTCTGTAGGTTGCCATTATCCTTGCTGGTCATTTCCATGACAATTTGTTCCATGGCTTTGTGTATCAGACTTGTCAGAATAATGGCTCTGTAGTTCTCAGGGTCATTTGATGGTCCACCCTTATGAAGAGGGATGATCAGTGTGGCCCCCCCATTCACCTGGCATGTAACCTGTTTTAAGGCTGTAGTTGAAGAGTGCCTCAAGTGGTCCTGCAAGGTCTTGTTTTAGGCTATTTAGGATATAACCAGGGATATTGTCAGAGGCCACTGAAGCAGTGTTTTTGGCCTTAGCAAATGCCACCAGAATCTGCTCTCTGTTGACAGTTGGGGGATATGCTAGAAGGGATTTCACAGGGAGTAGTGGGGGATGAAACTAATGAGAATAATTTGAGGGGACCTTTGCATAGGCTATAGCATTTAGGAGCTCCATCTGTCCTTTAGTAGTTCATGGGGGGCAGTTCTGTTTCCCGTCAATAGATCTTAACTGCACATGAAAATGGAAATGAATGAACTTTGTTTTATGTAGATGAGGAGTCTGTTCCTCAGCGGCAGTATCCTCTGAGAAATATACCTGTCCCTCCAAAATGGTCTGTTGATGTTGAAGAGGTTTGGATCCCTAGACCTAATACTTCTGATGACATTTGATTGGCTGATGTGTAGTAAATCCATCAGTAATGGGTCAGAGGATGCCTTCTATGCCAGCCACAGGTCATCTCTTAGCAGTCTGTAAAACACTGAGTATAATGACAGGGCTTTGAGTTGGTCCATGTAGGACACGTTGTTTAGGCCTTATATCCTTTTAGTATCTCTATTAAAGTACTGTACGATGGTATCTCTAACTATTCGTGAACACTGCCAGTATCCACAATCAACTTGACTGCAATGGAGGTAGTAAGTGGATTAAACTTTGTCTTTAAAAATAAAAGAAGAAAAGCAAATGCACTCACAGCTCATCTGCTGACATATTAATATGCCATGTGTGCTGCAAGGCTAATGTCAATATTTTTCTACTGACTAAGATGGCTGCATTCAGCATACTTTTATTTTATAGTTGCAAAGATGCAGATTGTACTGACTGCTTTTGTACTTCAGTGTGTATGTGGAGCTGTGGGAGTGGGGTGCTTAAGATGACATGATACACTAAGTGCCAACTGAGAAGTGTCCAAGGTTGCATTATTGGTGCAAGTGAGCTAAAAGAATAAATAAAATTTAGAAAATCACCCCTAGCTGAATGGCATGCTCAGTGACAGCCTAGTTCACCTATGCCTAAGACTGGATGTAGCCTGTTGACTAGAAGAAGAATAATTAGAATTTTCCCAGCTATTTTATGTTGCAGAAAATTTCACTCAGTAGTGTTCTGCTCTAGTTTGATATGAAATTATGAATGATGTATTCTTAAGATTTTTTTAAGAAACATTGTGGCCTTCATTTAACCTTGTTTCTTTTTTTTTTTGGTATCTTTTTTTTTGCTGTGGTTCTGTTCCTATGAGCTGAATATTTCTCTATATTTTCCCATAATCAGCAATACACACTTCAAACATTTCTCCAAATAAGGAAAGTCTTTCTACCTCAAACATTTCCTGTGTGTTGACTGACCCTGAAATTGAACATGAGGTGATCTGCACTGCACAATGTTTACTTGACGACATATTTTCTAGTATGTAGAGTCCTCTACTTTTATTGCCATTGGTTAACATGGCTCTCAGACTGTGCCTTTCTTAATACTATGTTCTACTAACTGTCTGATGCATTCTTGTCATGCAGAAGACAAATCATCTTTGCCTGTGGGAGAAGTAGTAGGTAGGTAGAATGCTGTAACCCATACCTGGAAGAATGAAATTGGTAAATTAGAGCATACCTTTACTAATTCATTTCAGAAATCTTGAATGCCACAAACTCAAAACTCTAAATAGCAATCCCATTCTGGCGAATCATAAAAGATCAAATCATCAAAACAGGCTTACCATGGGTCCTGCAGGGGGAGGTAAGTATTTTTCTTGCAGTGTTTAATGGTTACCTTAATGGAATTTGACCAGATTTAGTTGATTAATCCTGTACTGACTAAATAACATTTATAGTGTTGTGCCACATTCCTTTTCTTGTATATGTCATTGTGGGGAAAAGGTTGTTTTTTAAACCCTATTCTTATTATCATATCCCAAAAATGTACATATTATGTGTGGAAACTTTGTGGCATTTATCTGTATGACACCAGTACATTTATCTATTTAACCTCTAAAGTGCAGGCCCTAATCTGGCCCTCTGTTTTCTCTGTCTATTGTGATACAATTATTTTCCAAGATGTGAAAATGTTTTCTCCTTCTTCCCTTTCTGCCTCTCACAGCTGCTTAACTTTTATGGCTTCCAGTATACTGCATTTTGGATCCAATCACTGATACAGAGAAATGGTATTTATTGTATAGTCTTGGAATATAATGCACATCCATACTCCCTTCTGGGAGAGTAAACAACTTGATGTGGTCACCTTTTGGCTTTAAGTAGTTTTTAAGGCAAGCAAGTGCCCTTTCCTCCCATCTGACCTGGCCTAGAGGCCTTCCATGAAGATGAGTAAAGAAATGATCAGTATTAAAAATGCCTGTAAATAAGCTGAATGGCCTGCGATTTTAATTTTATACGTTGCAGGTGCTGGGGTGCATGGCCATCCGTGGGCTCCATGCACACTCATATGTACATTTGTATCTCTTAAATTTAATTCCTGCAGTGTTCCAAGTCTCATGTCTCTACAGGTTTGGCAGAGGATTGTATAGCTGCTGCTGCTTTTGCAGCCCTGTTAACCTTTATACTGAGTGCACTGACATTTGACTGCCAGTTTGTCTCTCTCTGTGGTCTTCTCCCACACTCACTTTTTAGTTTAAATATTCATAAGTCACATGAAAACTTCCATGATTCTTGTTTTTGCAACCATATATTAATGTGCTTTTGGCCTGTGCATAGGGGCAATATTTTAATTGACTTAAAAGCACTTCTTCATCCAAGCCAAATGCTCCTGCTTTAACACAGGACATATCACCTAACAAACTATCCCCATCTTCTTTCCAAGTCTCTCCTCCTCTCCTGTCTCTCTCAAGAATTACTAAAGATTGATCCACATTAGAAGCGACTGTATATATTGTACATTATACGCCGCTTGACTGTACCCTTGACTGTGCTTGTTCACTAGAATGTATATATACATCTTTTATGTACATACTCTGAATTACTGTGCTTGTTCACTAGAATGTATATATACATCTTTTATGTACATACTCTGAATTACTGTGCTTGTTCACTAGAATGTATATATACATCTTTTATGTACATACTCTGAATTACTGTGCTTGTTCACTAGAATGTATATATACATCTTTTATGTACATACTCTGAATTACTGTGCTTGTTCACTAGAATGTATATATACATCTTTTATGTACATACTCTGAATTACTGTGCTTGTTCACTAGAATGTATATATACATCTTTTATGTACATACTCTGAATTACTGTGCTTGTTCACTAGAATGTATATATACATCTTTTATGTACATACTCTGAATTACTGTTGCTGCTTACATTTCCATATTTTTTGTTTGTGAATGTTTTGTAGTTCACCTTGACTGAGCCTGAAATTGGTCAGTACTGATCAGTGCACTAGCCCAGTATATATAACAGGAAAACCATGGATAGATCAGACAAAAGGCTTCTGCCCAATGATCTTTTGCTTATATTATCTAGAGTAGCACAAACCTGCAGAAAAGGAGTGTACAGCTGGAACACATACATGTGAAAATTTATTAGCTACCTCATTAGAATCATTCATTTTCTGCATCTCTTATTATAACTGAACTAGAAACAGGCAAATGTGGCATCTTTTACTCTGAGAACTGAAGAGAATGCTTCCTTCCTCTTTTAGAGCCCCCCCCCACTTCCCCCATGTGGTGATGTTTGAATGACTGCACTGGCTTCGCTGAACTGTACTTGCCATCTCTCTGCTTCTCAGCCCGATGAAATGGAGATAATTATGAAGTGGATGAGCGGGTTTAATCAAAGGCAGTCTCTTTTTGGTGTATTCATGAAGCAGCAATCATCATCTGCATGGCTTTTGTAGAGTATCAATTACAATCACTTACGAACCTGAGAGCGAACAAAAATAGCAGTTATATTAGCATATAAAATACACAGCTGAATTGGGCAAGGCTCTAAATTTGTATGAAAATCAATGAAATTGGAATATTTCTAAAAGCCCCTAATGATGTGAGTTCAAGAAGCCCTTACACATAGTGTTAAATTTTAGAAAGAATCTGAAAAAGTAGGGCTAGATGGGTTTCCTCTTCATGAGAAGGTCAGCAGAAGTCAGCCACAAAGAAATGCGGCATTTCTCATCTCTAGTCAAAATTGTCAGAATATAGTGTCTTAACAAGGTAGGATGAAAGCAGAAACAATGGGCCAAGCATATTTTCAGGTTTTTAAGACACCACACTTTTACAGCATATGACTCCAATTATATTTGTTAGCATTAACTCCAAGCTGTCCATACAAATACAACAGCAGCATACAATGGCAATGGTAGTATGAGCTTAACTGTACTGTTAAATATAAAGGTATATCTTTTACATGTACTTCTTAATTATTATGTTAAATTATTGTCTTAAATTATCATATATTTTATTGTGTTACTGCAGTCCCTTCTGATACACCTTTAAGTTGCATATTTGCTTAAAGTTCCTGTTTGACCAATAAGTTTAGCATATTAAATAAGTCGATGGATGCAAATAAATGCATATCTACGTACTGAGTGATTGAAGCAGTCACTGTGTAACATTAATAAATCTTTTACCTCAGAATGCAAGGCTTTCCACACAAAAAATGAAAAGTTAACAAATAACTGAATGTGTTTTTATATGATTTATCTTTGTGTTTAAGTGCAATGGAGATGGAGACAAGCTACGTTTCTTTGTAAAACATGTTAAATGGATTATAAATGCATATGCTAAATCTCTCAATAAGCATTGTTTTTTGAAAGCTGAGTTCAAATGTCAAGAGTGCTTTATTCAGGAATGGACAAAATGTCCTTACTCTGAATCACAATCATTGTATCTAAGATTGAATCTAAATTGCATTGAGGCAATTAGATTGGCACCCATAAGCAATCCATTTAAGTGCTTCTTTCGGAAATACTATTTTGTAAGCTTTAGCAATTAGAGATAATAAGAGCAGTTGTAAAATGCAGCTTTGTGAGAAGCAATATTTTCTTTGAACACTCATTTGGCCTCTAGTAAAGAATTTTAAATGTAAAAATACCCATACACGTTTCAAGAAGGTATCTTTATTTTGAAATACTGCACAGTGATAATATGCTATTTTGTTTCTGAGTATTGCATATTGTAAGGAAGGTGATAATTAAAAATGTCATTCTGTATTAATTGTTTTCATATGTTGTCATATCATACTTATATAGTACACTTTTACACAAACAGCTGTGGCAACACGCTTATCACAAGGAATGCCACTTTTATTGTTCTTCACAAGGAAAAGACCTTTTAGTCCACATAACCTATTCTTCCAAATTTTCACTATTTAATTAGTGTTTGAGTAGCCATTTAGGATTGTAAAATAATGGATATATGGAATCTAGTGTGTTCTAAACTAAAGCATTTGTCTCCTGTAAATATATAACCCACATGTCTGCAACACGCAATACAACAGGACAAATTCATTAGCCCCATGATACAACTTGTATATCAAAATATGCAGCAGTATATTAATATACTGTCACTCTTGGGTCCCTCCCCCATAACTGTACACTGATCCTCTATGCCTTACATATCCTGTTCTGGAAGGTTTGGTTGGAGGAAAAACCTGCCTTTCTGTTCGTTCTGTAACATCCATTTGCCAAAACGTTGGAGTGTTTGATCACTAGATGGTAACATCATAAAAGTTTATAGATCACACATTGATGCTGGTGTGACTTATTTTACACAGTGTTATTTGTACCTAAATATTGGATATTTAAAGCTGGATACACATATAGAATATCTCCTACTTCAGCAGCTTCAGAAAGGTACTGGCCTGCCATTG